>NC_138736.1:41280086-41345086 GCF_965113295.1 Leuciscus leuciscus
GCTAAAAGTGTACTCATTAATAATTATTTAATCAAATGTCAAGGAAGAAAAAAATAGTTTTGTGACAAAGTGATGTGAGAGTTGGGCCGGGGCAGCAGGGGGCGGGGCGCGTTCGGTTCGACATGAGAGTATCGCGGTTCGAACCGTGGCTGTTGTATCGCGGTTTGTCGGTTCGGTTTGAATATCGTTACACCCCTAGTTACAATGTTATATTTAGCTGTAGTTCGTTTGTTTAACCTCCAAATATCCTGGTGTTGAGGAGCATTAGTTTTAAAGTAACATTAAAACATTATTCCTTAATAAATGTAATTTGTTATTAATACATTTACATCTTATGGAAATACTGAAGAACATTCAAGTGTAGCTGATTATCAAAAATGAAAAAGATGTTGGGCGGGACTTGGTTCTGTGCATCAGTCGTTGATTGGGTGTTGAGATGTGGGCGTGGCACTCATAAGAAAGGGGCGGGGTTTAAGTGATTGAGTATGACATTTTGATTAAACATTATTGGGTCGAAAAAATGTAATATATCCATGGACAAATTGTTCACAATAAAATCAACAACATGCATTTAGACATTTTTATTTCATGCCAACTTAAAAAACAGCAGTTATAATCATTCATGTTAATGTCATTTCATTTACATTCTGAATTTAATTGTAATTAAAAATGCAATTGAATTCATTTTAAAATGCTGTACCCACCATGAATGAAACAATTAATATTTCTGTTAATTGAAATAAGGCTGAAATAAAATGTAAATATTTTATGAAAAACTAGACTAATGATGAAATGTTGCCTTGGAAACCAAGTAAAATAAGTTTAAGTATTAATTGGAAATAAATAAAATCTAAAACTGAACTGAAAATAAATTAATCTAAATAGTAATATTAAAAAAAATGACAAAAAACATATATTATGACTAACAAATAAAGTGCAATTTTAAATAAAAAGATAAAAACGAATTAAAAATATCAATAAAAACTATAATGGTATATAAATAATATGGTAAAACTATACAATAAGGTTTCATTAGTTAACATGAACAATGAATGAACAATAATTCCACAGCATTTATTAATCTTAATGCAAATTTCTACATTTACTAATACATTTTTAAAATCCAAAGTGAACAGTGGTTTATACTCTGCCAACAAACTATTAACAATTCGATTTTTACTAACTAACTTTAACAAAGATGAATAAAAATATTTCACATTGTTAGTTCATGTTAACTAATGTTAACAAATGAGACTTATTGTAAAGTGTTACCAATAATACTTAAAATAACTAGGGCTGTACTCAACCAAAGAAAATCTTGGTCGACTGAGGTCCTGAAATTTTCGACTAAAAATCGACTAAAATCGACTAAAAATGACTAAAAATGACGGCAAAAAAAAAAAACGTTAAATTAATTAGATGCGCACTGTGCGCAGTACTTGGTAGCCTTGTTGTCCGCATAAATGAATAATAAATAAACATAAAAAACTAGTAGGCTATTTGCAGTATATTAAATCGTTTTTGACCTTATTATTTTGCACTGAAATGAGTCTGACACTCGAGTCTGTCGGCTCTGACAGCGCTGCATCACGTGCACCTGCGCAATATCTTATGATTTCCGAAAATAGTACTATGTTGTCAACTAGTGATATCATCACAAGAATTGTTGAGGAATATGCAACATAATTTAGACAATTATTTTTGTAATATATTGTAATAAGTTATAACTGTCTGTCAGACACTATCATTTCACCGTGCATGTCCTCGCACCGAGCGAGGCTGAACATGAGCTCAGCTTCGCAGCTGAGACACGAATAGACTATTAACTTAAAGCTTTTACTCTTAATAAACACAAAAGGCACGTCCACTTTAATAAAAAAAGAATATTTATTAAACAAACCAGATCAAGAGCAGAAACGAAATAAAGTGCATAACTGAAAAATAAAGCATCCTAGGCTCAAAACTAACACAACCAACAGCACAGCGCAATTGCGCATTAGGCTCCAAATAAAAAATAAAAAAGTTAGGTTATCACACTAAAACATTGAAATATGCAAATTCTGATATGTTCAAAACATGTTTGGCCTACTCAAAACAGACAGGGCAAGCTAACGCAGACAAGTGAGCTTACCACTTTTAGATGATATGTCATGTTTGTCGTCGAGCTGTGGAAAACTGTTGCTTGCAAACTTTGCATTCGACCTTTTTCCTGTTATCAATTTTAACAAAATGCTGCCACACTGTCGATTTCTTTGTTGTTGACATGTTAGAAGAGGACTGACTATTAAACGCTCTCACAATTAAATAAATAATATTCAGCATCAAACCTTCTATAGTTATCGCTCTCTCTTGGGTTGGGCTAATCCAAAAAAGGTGAAAACAAGGGGGGTGTTCTGAAGACAGACTGTTACAGTGAAACAAGGGTACTCTGAAAACACCCCCATTAGCAGTTAGTGCTTTCCACCTGATGAAATGAGCGCGCCTCAGCGCGGCAAAACTGATGAAATAAACGCGGCAAAAAATCGACCAATCAGAATTTTGGTCGAACCAGAACGTATCGACCAATTAATCGACTAATCGACTGGCACAGTACAGCCCTAAAAATAACTCAATATTAGGTGCCGATAGAAGATTAAGAAAAGAGGTGGTATTGAATATCAATCTTTTTTCTTTTTTCTCTCTGTTACATGGAGATGTTTTTTTGGTTTTTTGTTGCCTTTGGCTTGCTCAGTTGGGGATATTTTGGGGATATTTAATTTAATTTTATCAATCAATAAATTCCTCTTGAAACAAACTTTGTTGTATTATTTTAATTTAATACTGTGAAGCTGCTTTGATACAATCTGTATTGTGAAAAGCGCTATACAAATAAACTTGACTTGACTTGACTTGACTAGATGTATATGTATGTGTTTAGTTCAAATGTAAAAAATGTGATTGTTGTCCTCAGTCCTGTTCTCCCTGGCGTGGAGCCGCCCAGTCCTCTGCACTACGAGTGCTCTGGAGAAGACGTGCTGGCGGCGTACGTGAGGTCACGTTACCCATCATCCCCTCTGTGAGTGATCGACACACACTAACCGTACGGCTCTGAGCGGCTGTCTTTGGTCTGAGTCTGATGTGTGTGTGTGTGTGTGTGTGTGTCTGCAGGGCGGTGCAGCTGCTGTCCAGTCCCAGTAAACTCACCCCTCCGTTCCCACAGATCTTCAGTCCGGCTCTGGGTCCACAGGGTTTCCTCCAGAACCGATCTGATCCTGCTGACAGTGAGTGCCGCTCTATAGCCATCAGCTCATGTGGAAACCGCTTGTTGTTTTGTTTTCAGGCTCTACTAGAACAGGTTTTCCTGCTTGAATGTTGATTATTCTCCTCATATTCTCCATTGTTGCGGCTCCTCTCTTCCCAGTCTGTCAGTAACGCTCTGTTTACTTCCTGTCTCTATGAAGCCCGTCCCTCTGAAAAGCACACTGTGCTCTGATTGGTCGGCTGGAGCAGTGTGTTGTGATTGGTTGAGCGCTTCGAGCGTGTTTGGGAAATGTCCCGCCCCTTACCATAACCGCCAGTTTCAACCAAGCGGCAAACTTTCTGTCTCTCTCTTAACTCTCTTAAACTGCAGTTCATGGACTGGCCACTAGAGGCCGGCTGCAGAAGAGAGTCAGTCCCATAGACCCACATGTTAAAATGCCCAACTCTACAGCAGAGAGACACATGTATACAGTCTGGTGCAAAAAGTGGTTTTGGTCTATACAGCTGATTTAGCCCTTCATGACGACTGTGAGGGGGTGAATTTATTTATAACTCATCCGTTTAAATTATATTAAGCCTTAAAGTTGTGCATAATTAAGGGCGTGGCCACTTGAGTGACAGGTGGATTGTCGCTGATGTCACTACTAGCGTTTGCCTGCTGTCTGTTAGCGTCACGTCACCTCATGACACATTTTCATTTATCCGGGAGTGACGCTGCCAAGATGGCGACGGCCGGCTCCGCCCACTTTGGGCTTCAAAAACGCTCTTCAGAAACACTACATGTGACGTCACACACACTACGACCATATTATATACAGTCTATGGTTTACACACACTACTAACTAACTCAACCAGGCCCCGCCCCTTTATTCTGTGTATGAATTATTATAATGAGGAATATTGTGACTCACTACTGTCTTCTGATTAAGGTTGAAATTAACATATTTCATAATTGATAAACTTTACACAGTTATTGATCTTAAAGGAATAGTTCACCCAAAAATGAAAATTATCCCATTATTTATTAACCCACTGGAACTCCATTCCACTCCCATTATAAAGCTTGGAAGAGCCAGGATATTTTATTAATATAACTCTGATTGTGTTCGTCTGAGAGAAGAATGTCATATACACCTAGGATGACTCAAGGGAGAGTAAATCATGGGCTAATTTACATTTTTCAGTGAACTATCCCTTTAATGTCAATATTTGTATTGAGCCGGAAACATCTTGGCCTCTCTCTCTCTCTCTCTCCGTCCATCCCTGTTTAATTCCAGAAATTTCAGAAACACTGACACTGATATAGAGAATAACTGGAGCTTTTTCATGCTCAAACAGCAACACTGAAGAAAGATGGAAAAATAGCATAATAGATCCTGTTTAATAAAAAAGACAATACAGGAGGTATGAAATAGAACTTAAACAGAACTGAACCCGTAACAACTCCAGTTCTTGTGTTCTTCCGTGTCTCTCCCAGCTCCCCCTCAGCGGGTCTCCAGTCTCCCAGTGCTGACGAGTCTTCAGTCGGGTCCTGCTGTGGGTCTCCAGCTGTCTGAGCTGCAGAAAGCTTGTTCTGCGCTGGACCTGCGCCGTGTGACTCCAAGCTTTCTCTCGCACGGGCCCGAGTTCAGCGAGCTCACCGAATCCCTGGAGCAGCTCCGCACCCTCGCGCTCTGCTACCGCCAGGACCGCTCCCGGTCTTCATCCGACGAGGATGACGAGGATGACTGAGGCTCTTCATCAGCCCTGATCATCAGTCGCTCAGCTGCGTTCCCTCGGGGAATCATGGGATATGAGCTCAATAACCCTTCAAAACAGCACGAACATTTAGAAGAAAGACAGAAGAACTGTGAGATTAATATGTAAACCTCATCGAACCTGCTTTTCTAGAGCTCAACTGTGTAAAAGGCCCAATTAAATATTTTTACGTCATATAAATTATTGCTTAATATGAAATATGCCTGTTATACCCTTCTAGAAAGTTAACGGTTATTATTCAGATTGGCACCTTCATCAAAAACTTGTTTAATAAAACCATTTTTATTTTGGTTGACTGTAATGTATTTGCCGTGTGATCTGATTATGAAGGAAATATACACTTGTAAAATTAAGTGAGACTCGTTTATATTGTGTTTCATTTGATTTCGAATAGGCTTTATATCAAACATCACATGCACAAACAAAAAAGGTCTCATCGCATCCGCTTGTCGGAGAAAGTGTATGAACTGATGCCGATATCTTTGCACTTTAAACATAATCAGCTAACCTAGCTAGTTTAACCTAGCTAGTTACTTTTATTGTGCATCCAAATGTTAGATATGTAAGGGATAATGTAGTGCGAGGCGGTTGTTATAGCGAACACAACCCCTTCAGGCTGATCACGACCCCGACGCGAAGCGGAGCTTGAATCCTGAAGGGGTTGTGTTCGCTATAACAACCGCCTCGCTCTACATTATCCGCTTATTACATGGCTACTCACCAAATAAATCAATAATTTGACACAAAATATTGATTTAAACAGGATTTTATTGATTTAAAAACGATTGTATTGCTTCCGCTAAAGAAAATAGTCCGTTCCGTCTCTACGTTTAGAATCCTGCGTCCATAGCAACGCTCAGTTTTGGCAACGGTGTGTTACCCTTAGCAGCGGCTGTTATCAAGAAATAACACACCGCATTCTACATTAGAATTCAACCGAACCATGTAATATATATATTTATAAAACGGTTAGTTCCAATCCTTGATTCTGATTGGTTAATAGCTGTGCTTTATTCACGATAAAACACGGCTATGGCCGCTTCACCCAATGGTTCTATGTATCACTACAACACCCCTAGCAACCACTCTTAGCAACTTAAACAAATGTGTGATCTCATTGATAATAGAGTGCCGAAGTTATGACGTCACTTTGTAGGCCAAAACGCGGAAGTGAGTTAGCATTTTAGCCCTACGGGTTCCCTCGCCCTAAAGTCTATGGGTTTTTTGAATGGGTTTTTGCTAAATCGCCTGAAATAAGGTCTGTGGTTAACAAAGCCTCTAAATATTTTCACGTTTTGATCTATGACATAAAACACACCAGTTATAACCTGCTTGTGATTTTTTTAAACTTTATTGTGTCTTAAAAACGGTGGTTGCTAACAAGTTGCTAAAAGGGACTACATCCTTTGGCGGGGACTTTAGACGTCATCATGACAAACATGAAAGCTCTCACTAGCCCGCGTTTCAGCTTCACGTTCTTAGAAGTTTACCTTTCAGTTAATATAGCCTACATAACGTTATTTTTGTTTTGTCCCGAGATGCAACCACAAGTCATCGAATGAAATCTCGTTTGTTTTCCGTCCGATGTTATCCAGCGGAAACTCTGGGTTCGTGCCAGATGTAGTAAAAAAGGCTAGCAGTAGCAAGAATAAACGTTTTTCATAACCAAATCAACAGCTAAAATACCTTTTGTCTTTCTCTTAAAATATCTAAAAGCTTGTTTACTTTGCCACTGTTTGATAGATTAGATCCGCTGCAGTTTTATTAAAGGCTAACGTTACGTTGAGAAATGTGTTTAATTAAAATATTCAAAATAATACCTGGTTTATTGACTTTTATTGTAACTTGTTTGGATATAATTATAGAAAGGGTGGGTCCTGCACCTTGTGAACTTGGCTTTTACCCACCTATAATAATATGATTGTTTTTGTAAACAGCATTGCCGGTAGTTAAAGCAGGCAATGATATTAATCTTTGTTATTTTAGTAGTAAATGTTAACTATATTTAATGTGCTATATAAACGTGGACAATTCCCAGAGAACACGCTGATATGTAGGCTATAACCCTAATGCACTGTAAGTTGACTGTCTGACAAATACACAAATTAAATGTTAAACTATTGCATACTACTTGTATACTATTGTAACTACACTCCAGTCAGCTCACAGTAATGTGAATGTGAGATAAAATTTACTACACAGGCTCTCACATTGGGGCTTGTGGATTACCAGGTAAAAATAGAAAATGTTAACAAAATGAGTATATATGTGTTATTTAGGGAACATATATATAACATATATATGGTTTAATTATAATATATTATAATAAGCATTTGCTATTGACAATTCTCTTTAAATTCAACATATATAATTATATACAACTATTATATTAAATGTTTGGAATTGAACTGTGTTATGCTTGTTCAGAGATTATTTGTATAGTTATCTTAAATACATAGAACACTATTATAACTCCTCTATCTCTCCCTAGTTTTACTTACTCGATTAACCTTGTACCTCATGCTGGCCCTTACAATACCGGCAAGTAAACCAGCATCTAAGCTGCATTGTTCATGTCCAGATTTATAGTTGTTCTCTCTTCGATCTATGGTTTTTCTATCGTCTAAGAAAAAGGACATGGAAATTGATACGGCCATAGCTAACGTTAACTGCTTCTGAGATGGTTAAAGCGCGTTTTTTTTTTTTCTGGCGAATTAGCAAATGGTATGCAAACATACAATCAAACATAATACAGTGAAAGATAATCTTTAAAGTTTATTTGGGGCACAATGATCAGGCATAATAATCTTAATCACAAAGAAAATAATATTAAAGTTTATATAAACTAACAAAATAATAAACGAATAAATAAAACATTAACAAAAGATTAAAAAAATCTCAGAGAGGCACGCATAAACAAAATTAGTTTCTAACATTTTTTGAAAAACAGAATGGGCAATATTTCTCATGAAAAATTGGATAAGTGTTCATACCATAGACTAGAGCATAGATAGACTGTAAAATAGGTTCATACACAGCGCAGATCATAATGAGCGAGCGAGTGAGTTTGAGGAAGCTTGATGATGACGTTGATCCGCGTCCATGGTGTGCTGTAGTCCGTTGATAGCCTACCGTTAGCATTTTATATCCGACGGCTTTATTTAGGCTTCAAAATGTATACATTTTGGATTAACTTGTAAAGATTATCTTGATAGACAAAACGTGTAAGGGTCACAACTCTTTGTTGAACACAGATCTTATTTTTTGCGATTTTCCAAAAGTCTATGGGGAAAATGCATTGCTTTTTGATCGAGGGAACCCATGCGCCGCTAACTTCCGGGTTGGCCTACAAAGTGACGTCATTACTTCGGCACTCTATTGTTCATTGAAGCTATGGAGTATTGTGAGAGGTCGAGAAAGCGAGTGTAAAGTTACCTGCATTCACAGTAGACATTGCATTTTCCTTCAGGTCAGTCCTATATTCATAATAAAATAATCCGTTTGAATGTCCGCTGCGATATCTTGTCCTTTTAAGGGGTTTTCCCGTGTCTATAACGTTAGTCATCTGTCAGTTGCGTAACGTTATTCCTTGTCCGTGAAAACAAGTTTGAGTCTTTTCAATATAAAAGTCTTCTCTACCGACTGACTCATTCATAAGACAGTCTTTGTCTCCATCTATTGGCGAAATAATGTATGTAACTTCTGTTGCTGTTTACGGTCAGGGACTATTTTTTCCAGCGGAAGGAATTTTAGTGATTTTACTTAATGAGAGTTGCATAGATAAATATTTTTCGGCTTTAATATTTGTATTAAACTCCGCTTCGCGTCGTGCCTAACAACGCCCTTCAGCCGTTACTTATTCACGATACAGCACTTGCCTCGAGTACCTTATTGCTTTTATAAACATTGGATATCAATCTCTAGACATTGTTTGTTGTTTGTTGAGTCATCGTTGGTAGCTTCTTTGAAGGCATCTTGAGTGAATTTTTTATATTTTGAAATATCTTCTCATTCTCTCACTGACATCGCTGTTTAAAAATGATAAATCCTTCGTCATCGCATGGTAAGGCGTGTATACACTATCTAATTAATATTAATGAGCGTAACCGTTATTGGTACGTGTACACGACGGGAGTTCAAGCATGAGTTCAAGCTAGCATAGATGTCTATGGCTACAACAAGTGTGTGGAGTTTGATCCTGTGAGTATTTACTTATTAAACATTTAAACGTCTAAATACAGCAATACTTATTACCAGTTATACACTTTGATTAATTCCACTATCGTAAGGTTTCGTCCTTAAAATATTAGCATTTCGCTATACCAAAGTCGTAAACATAATATTTGTATTATGTGTATTGTAAGTTCAGAAATGTTTAATGTAGAAATGTTGAGTTATTTCCATACGATCTTCCAGTTTTTGACGTCCCACTCCCATCATAGTTTTCAGTCACGTGACTGTCGCGGAGACCTGAGGGCAAAACAGCCATAGCATAGACCTGCAGCACAAGCCTGACCATTTTACATCTCAAAAATTTAAATATGTGAACTAGGTAAGGCTCGATACCACAATGTTGGCTTCGGTACGATACCAGAACCTAATACCTCGGTATCGATACCAAATCACCCACAGGTAACAAATAACCAGCCTCAAAATTTAAGTGAATTGAAACAATTTTATTAAAAAACACTGCTTGAAACTCTGAAATGTGCAAACAAAAAGTATCAAAATGTAAAAAAAAAAAAAAAATAAAAAAAAAATACAGACAGGGAACATAACTTAATATAATTAATGTAATGATGACTTGATAGGACTGTATTGTAACTAGTTGGGGATAAGTGACCACTGTGGTGCATCGATAAGAATGCAATTGGATGCTTTGAATCTCTTCAATGGGTTTATTGTTAGTCAGCAGAGGATTATCTGTCGTCATGAATGTACAGTATGTGTGTGTGGTTCTACAATAAACAATAAAAGAAAAGAAAATATTAGCATATAATTAAACAACAGTGCTGACATGATTCAATTAGTAAAGGTAATAAATTATAATTATTATACCTTCCCCTTTAAGTAGCTTTAACTGCTTATACATATCAAATAACCAAATAAAATACCAGGTAACACACATTATCTTCTTATTGAATTGAACTGAATTAACATACTGCTAGTTCTCAATACTATCCACCAAAAACATAGTTCTCTACTACTCAACCATAATTACACTCAAATAATAACTATACCGTTTCAGGTGAGCACACACATAAGCACAATATCAATATAAAACTAATAATACTAGGCATTAGCATGATGCTAGCGAACTTTATACTAACATACTACATAGTAACTCAGAATAGACTCTTTTAACAACCCGAGGCACCGAAATACACATACGTAAACATTTAAACCAGGGTACTCACATGTCTCTGAACGCACACATGCACGGATAGCGACACAGACGACAACTTTTCACCTCAGAAATATTTACGATGCATTTCCCAGCCAATCTCACGACTAACTCAAAAACGAAACTAAAAACTGTCGGCGCGAAAACTGCGTTCTCCCTGTGACCCCGAAACAACGCCACTGATTGGCTGATCCCCGTTACAGCAAGTCCTTCTTCACAGCCGCCCCCAAATTTGCACAGTCAAATTTGCTTTCCCATAGAAGGACTGGTGGTCTCAGGTGCTGTCTCAGGTATGGCAGGAAGTGGAACAAGACGGGCAACTGGCCGGGTATAGTTCCTGTCGTTCACCTGGATCTCCGCTGTCCTTATCCTCCCATCTGCACCTGGGATAACCTTTGTGATGCGACCAATAGGCCAGAGCGCCCTCGGGAGCTGCGGATCAATGATCATGGCGACAGTACCAGGTTGTAATGGGGCCACTTCTTTCTGCCACTTGGTGCGCGTCTGCAGGGCCGGCAGATAGTGCCTGATAAATGTCCTCCAAAATTGGTCGGCAAGGACCTGCGTATGCCTCCAGCGGCGGCGGCTCAACAGCTCGGACTCCGGATAGAACACCTGGGGCAGCGATGGGTCGGGCCGCCCCATCACAAGTAGATTGGGGGTTACTAGGTCAGGGTCCGCAACATCACTGGATACATATCCCAAGGGCTTAGAGTTTAGGATGCCCTCTATCTCGATTAGGACCGTGCGCAGGACTTCTTCTGTCACAGTCTGCATCTGGATTGTAGCATACAGGGCAGCTTTGATGGATTTGATTTCCCTCTCCCATGCACCACCAAAGTGAGGCGCACTTGGAGGGTTAAATCTAAACTGGATCTGATGTTTGGCCAGTTCTGCCTGTAAAGTGGGGTGCAGTGCCTTGAAAGACTCATGGATTTCCCTCTCACCTCCTCTGAAATTCGTGCCCTGATCCGACAGGAGCTCCGCTGGTTTTCCCCTGCGTGAGATAAATCTGCGGAGGGCCATCAGGAAGGAATCCTGGTCGAGACTAGTCAGGACATCTATGTGGACAGCTCGGGTAGTAAGGCACTTAAATAATATACCCCAACGCTTCTCATTACGCCGTCCGATCTTGACCATGAAGGGCCCGAAACAATCCATTCCTGTAGAGAAAAAAGGTGGTTTCATCAACCGCAAGCGGGCGAGAGGTAAGTCTGCCATTTGTGGCACTGCAGGCTTCGCTCTCCATCTCCGACAATCAGGGCAGGAGTACTGGTGCCTCTTCACAGCTTCTCTTCCACGAAGGATCCAGTACCGTCGGCGAAGTTCCGCAAATAGTCGCTCTGAGCCTGGATGATGGAGGTCTCGGTCAGCATCTTGAATGATGAGTTTAGTCACCTGGTGAGCTGGGTCCAGAACTATGGGATGAATGGCTTCTGTGTCCAGCACATCACTGCGACGCAATCTGCCTCCAACTCGAATCAGCTTAAGTCGATCATCAAATTCAGGAGCTAATGTAATCAAACGGCTGGTGAAAGGGACAGGTTTCCTTTCTGAAAGGTGTTGATAGTCCTCCTCGAAGCAGTCTACCTGAACTCGTCTCAGTAGATCTATCTCAGCATCTCGATAGTCTTGTGCAGATGGCGTTGACTGACTACCTGCCGCCCCATGGCGGGACCTCACAACTGCCTCTATCATGTCCCTGAAACCATTGAATTGGCTGGCATCAAGTAAGGGCGGAAGAGTAGCGGTGATGATGGAGCCGCAAAAAGTAGCCTTGCGAAGCTCTGTGGCATCCAACTGCTCAGCCTCTGGCTTAGCAGGCCAATGCTTAGGTGACAAGCGCAAAAATGCTGGGCCATGATTCCACCGGCTCTCCCCTGCCAGCTCCCTTAGGGTCTTTCCACGCGTAATGTCATCTGCGGGATTATTTGCAGAATCCACGTACCTCCATACTTGTGCCTCAGTCAGCTCCTGGATCTCAGCGACTCTAGTGCCCACAAACACCTTAAACCTGCAAGAGTCTGACTGAAGCCACGTAAGAACGGTGGTGGAGTCTGTCCAGAGCACCACTTCATGAAGTACCAGGGTAAGTTCACGCTGCAACAGCACTGCTAACTGAGCTCCAGTCACCGCTGCACATAGCTCTAATCGCGGTATTGACTGCTGGCGCTTGGGGGCCACTCTCGACCGTGCAGTCAGAAAAGCCACCTCCACCTCACCACCTGAACCCTCCGTACGAAGGTACGCAACTGAACCGTACGCTTTTTCAGATGCGTCACAAAATATATGGAGGCTTCTGACAGAACTGGGGTGGTCCAGAGGGGGACTTGAGTAGCAGCGTGGCAAGACAATCTCTGGAAGGTGTTGCAGCTCATTCTCCCAAGTTAGCCAGGCCTTGAGGGCGTCATCTGGCAGCGACGGGTCATCCCACTCTCTCTCTTTGTTCCATAGGTGCTGCACAATGATTTTGGCCCGCGTGGCGAAGGGAACGAGAAAGCCTAGCGGATCAAAAAGCCGTGCCAGTGTACTATATATGTTCCTCATAGTCGGTGTGGGACGGTCAGTGATGTTGCACTTGTAGGCCAGAGTGTCCGAGGCGCAAAGCCATCGGAGTCCAAGTGCAAGCTCCTGTGGATCCTCCATTGACTCTGTGAGCCATAACTTGCTGCTCTGGGATCTTGCCCCTTTAGGAAGGTGGCTGATAACTTCTGGGACATTACTAGCCCACTGACGCAGCTCAAACCCCCCTGAGGCCAACGACATCTTCAATTTGTCAACCAGCTGTCTTGCTGCTGTAGAGGAGGAGAGGCTCTGTAAGTGGTTATCCACATAAAAGTAACGCTCGACGGCCACCCGGACATCCTCCTCTAGCTGGCTGTGGTCTGTCACATGCTTTTGCAGTGCAAACGTTGCACAGCAGGGGCTGCATGTTGTTCCGAAGGGGAGGACCTGCCACTCATAGACACCGGGTGGCGCCTCTTTATTCATGTCCCTCCAGACGAAACGAAGCAGGGATCTGTCTTCTGGCAGCAACCTGATCTGATGGAACATGCCTTTTATGTCGCTGCTTACAGCAACAGAATGCTCCCTGAATCTCAGCAGGACACCTAGCAGGCTGGAGGTCAATGTGGGGCCTGGTAGTAGAAGCTCATTTAGGTTGTAGCCCTTATAGGCGAAGGAGCAATTAAATACGAGTCTGTTTTTTACATTATGACTCACCATGTGGTGAGGTATAAACCAAGACTCTCTTGACGTATCCAGCTCTTCATCTGCTACCTTTTTCACGTACCCCGCCTGCTCCAATTTCAGGATCTCTGCTGCATAGGCTGATGCTCGTGTTGGGTCCTTCATCAGACGTCTCTCAGTGCTCCGCAGACTCGCCAGTACAGCATCTTTGGGGGCGTGGAGATGCGGCATGTTACTAACACGAAGCAAGGGGGTGGCGTAGCGACGGACTCCGTCAACTTCCACCCTCACTGTCCTGGTTTCCAGCATGCGAACTGCCTCTTGATCTTGCTTTGAGCGGATCACTACCTTCTCGCTCCTGTACGGCAATACGTCCATTTTCCACAGCTTCTCCACGTGATAAAGGAGCTCTGCAGAGGGTGACTGTGTGGATATATGCAGACACTGCTGTGGCTGAAGATGCTGTCGGATAATTTTGGTTGGGCCCTGAATAGTCCAGCCCAACTTGGTCTTTACAGCAGCTGGTCCTCCAGGCGGACCCATACGAACCGGCTCTACTGGAGTGATCAGGTGCGTATAGTCTGACCCAATGAGGACCATGGGGTGAACACATTCCAGTGTTTGCAAGGGAAGTCCTCTCAGGTGCTTATATTTGCGCTGAAGAGTCTTCACTGGTTGGGAATGCTCTGCCAGGCCCAACTGATCTGCAGTAAAGGCTCTCCGGATCTTGTAAGTCTTTTGGGGGTGCCTGGCAGGAGAAATAGAGAAGGAGACAGACATTCCATGTAGAACTCTAAGATCCTGGCGCACTGTCCTTAAAGCAAGGTTCTCTGGCTCCCCTTTAAGTTTAAGCTCTTTAGCAGCGGCTGGAAGTAGCATAGTCCGCTCTGACCCATCATCCAGTATCGCGTAGGTCTCCATGGCCTGCTCCCCATTATGTAGCACAACCTTTGTCACCTTCAGGAGCACCTGACTGCTGCCGGACGGCCTATCCAGATAGAGAACTTCATTGGCAGTACTCACTAAGCATGATGTGTTCTCTGTGGCTGGTGTCACTATGGCTGGTCTAATGTTAAGGTCGTGGAGAGCTTCCAGGTGTCTGCCATCACAATTCTTGCACCTGGCCTTTAGTTTGCACTGTGCGGCCTGGTGACAACGACCACAACGCCAGCACCGCCTGTTTTTCTTAACCCAATCTCTCCGCTGCTCAGTTGTTAACTGGCTGAATTTAGTGCACTGGTTCAGGTAATGCAGGGCGTTGGTACAGTATGGGCAGGGTAGGGCGACTTTGCCTTGTGGATTGGCACTGGTAGATAAGACTACTGGGACAGTCGGGCAACTTGAAGATTGTTCAGCTCCATGGAGGACTGTGGTTAGCCTGCCAAACTTTGAGTCCTTCCGTCTATCCCTCTTACCGTCTGGGTTCTCTCTGGGTCGAGACTCATATCCATACTCCTGAATCTGCAGCTCAAACTCCAGCCAGCGGGCGAAGTCTAACAGCGTAGGGACACGGATGCTGAGGGGATGTAGGTATCTCATAAACCCAGACCGCAGGTCTTGTGGAAGCTTGGACATAAGCCTAGTGACATGAGACCCACACTGAAGCTCAATATGACCTTTCTCTCCAAGTTGGTCGAGCATGCCACCTAAGGCTCTCACTCTGAGAGCAAATCCTTTAAAGGCAGTGATGTCCTGGCTACGGATGTTAGGCGCCTCCATCAGGTCTGCAATGCGCCTTAATGCTAGCTGGTGAGGTTGCCCATAATGTTCTGTTAAGGAGGCCATAGTGTCAGTGTAGGGTTGTGTAGAGTTGGTGTATGAATCTGCGATGAGGAGCGCTTCTTCAAATTTAAGATGATCAACTAAAATCTGATATTTAAACCTCTCCGTAGCATCGTGGGGGAGGAGATTTTCCAGGGAGGTCTTTAGCCTAGCAAACTCACGTGGGTCCCCTCTACTAAAGTCTGGGATGGTGGGTTGAGGACCCCGATATATGTACTCTGTAGCTCGGCGGGAGTGAAAGTCCTCGTGTCTCTGTTCATCAGCTGTGCCTGGCTCAGAAGGAAAATGGGGTGACATCTGTGGACGGACTTGCGTATCCGTTGGCTGGTATGACCTCCCCATCCGACCAGATGCAACCCGATTATCATTACCAAATGCCGGCATTCCAGGAAGCTGCTCTTGAGTGATCCCCATCTTCTTAAGGCATGTCATAAGCTCTGCCACTAACTCTGTGGGCAGTGTGGTAGTGGATAGCGGTGGCTTCTCCTCATCATCTGCCACTGGAGGGGGGGGAAGGGGCCAGTCTTCATCGTCCACTTCTCCTTTACTGGGTACCTGCACAGGTGCTAATGTGTTATGGACCGTAGCCTTTGGTGTGGGCCTTGGTGGGCTAATGGCCGCGGCGATCACTCCCAACTGCGCGTGCGGGCTGTACTCCGCAGGGGAGAGGGCCGTGTGGTGTGATGGATCTAGGCCTCTGCATGAACTAAGCTGTGTTTGCATCTCCATTACGATAAGTTGAAGCCTCCGGTTATCCTCCCTAACCTTTTGCAGCTCATCTAATATTTCAGGTGAAACCCCTGGGTTTACTCTGTGAGACAGTGGGTCTGGGGTGCTCTGATAATGGGGTCCTGAGACCACTGACTCTCTGGGATACTTAGGGCGAGCACCAGTCTGGTTCCACGGATCATAGAGCTGGGAGGTGTACAGCTGATCGATCCTGTCACCACCGTAGTAGGGCTCCTGCATCTGACGGTGGGGCTGTGGGGAGAGTGCTGCAGCCTGGGGGGGTCTCTCCACAACAGGCAGGGAGACTTCATAGTCAGCAAACCAGGTTGGCGGACGTATCTGACGTCTCGGGCGGGTATCAGGAAGTGGCGTTGCCTCCTCTCTCACAAATGGGAACATCCTCACGCACAGCGGTCACACACAAGATCCGGCTCGAAGGACCAATTTGTAATGATGACTTGATAGGACTGTATTGTAACTAGTTGGGGATAAGTGACCACTGTGGTGCATCGATAAGAATGCAATTGGATGCTTTGAATCTCTTCAATGGGTTTATTGTTAGTCAGCAGAGGATTATCTGTCGTCATGAATGTACAGTATGTGTGTGTGGTTCTACAATAAACAATAAAAGAAAAGAAAATATTAGCATATAATTAAACAACAGTGCTGACATGATTCAATTAGTAAAGGTAATAAATTATAATTATTATACCTTCCCCTTTAAGTAGCTTTAACTGCTTATACATATCAAATAACCAAATAAAATACCAGGTAACACACATTATCTTCTTATTGAATTGAACTGAATTAACATACTGCTAGTTCTCAATACTATCCACCAAAAACATAGTTCTCTACTACTCAACCATAATTACACTCAAATAATAACTATACCGTTTCAGGTGAGCACACACATAAGCACAATATCAATATAAAACTAATAATACTAGGCATTAGCATGATGCTAGCGAACTTTATACTAACATACTACATAGTAACTCAGAATAGACTCTTTTAACAACCCGAGGCACCGAAATACACATACGTAAACATTTAAACCAGGGTACTCACATGTCTCTGAACGCACACATGCACGGATAGCGACACAGACGACAACTTTTCACCTCAGAAATATCTACGATGCATTTCCCAGCCAATCTCACGACTAACTCAAAAACGAAACTAAAAACTGTCGGCGCGAAAACTGCGTTCTCCCTGTGACCCCGAAACAACGCCACTGATTGGCTGATCCCCGTTACAGCAAGTCCTTCTTCACAATTAATATAGTTAATATAGTTAAGTTTATAACTGTAAACTATTTTACAGAAAGAAAATTTTTGATAAAAAAAACCCTGAAATGATATAATTAAAATAGGTTAATATCTATACTAATAGATTCAAATAGAATAATAATAGAATAATGAAATGACATGTAAACCATTAGCTGTCATGCATCAACAGAGAATTTTATTCATCTTGGTTTGATTACTGTTTGGTTTGTGTTTGGGTTCATATTAGTTTAATGCATTGCATAAAGTAATGTTAACATGCTAAAACATGTATTAGTATATTTAAATATAAATTACTGTTTGATCTAGATGAATAAATTATATAATACTGTTAGGTCAGGTTACCAAATGAATGTTGAGTAATATAGCTTAATTGTAAAGTGTTATTCTAACATTCATATTAACACTCTCTCTCGGCTGCTTCCTCTAGGGGTCGCCACAGAGGCAGTGATATGCCATTCATTTTACTATCACTAATATTACAATTAATATCACTAATCTCTTTATTTATTAAAATTCTATTAATATATGATTGTTTACATTTACATTTAGTCGTTTAGCAGACGCCTTTGTCCAAAGCGACTTACAAATTAGGACAAAATTCAGCGAGTCATCATAAAGAGGCAAAAGCAACAACAACGCAGGAAGTGCTCAAAATACGAAGTTCAGGTATTATTCAGAGTAGCATAAGCCTGATAAGTGATGTTTCAAAGGGAAAGGACATTTTTTTTGTCTTTTTTTGTTTTTTTTTGTTTGAAAGTGCAAAAATGATGAGACCTAAACTTCATTGGTTCTAGCGTGTCATGCAAGCACATTTGAGCTTTCGTGTTTACCGTATCATATTTAATAAGCTCTTATGTACGTGCGCTGATCAGTGTTGTGAATAAAAGTCTAAATTAAATCAGTTGAATGATGGACTCACCTGTCGATCTCTGAACTCTTTGAACAAGTCAGGATGAGCAAGTGACAAGTGCTTAGCCAGATTTGATGTGTTGCCTCCTGTGGCAACACATTATTTAAAGCAGCGTTTGCAGAGTGATTGATTGATTGATTGATTTTATTTGACGCTTTTGTTTAAAATACGATACAGCTTTGCACCATACATTAAAAAGAAACAAAACAAAGTCAGGATAACACAATAAAGCCCTAGGGCTTATTTCCATTGTGGTGCAATTTCCATTGCAACAAAGTTTATTTTACGATTTAGATTTTGACTACTTTTAAGAAATTCAAAATGGCGGACAGCAAGTATGCAAATATGGCATAATTGGTATCATTGTTCAAAAGTCAAAATAATTTTTGGAAATTTCATTATAACTTTTGACCAGAAGGTGGCACTGTCTCGAAACTTTTTGAATACCCTCAGGGCATGGTCCCGATGACACATACCAAGTTTCGTAACGATCCGCTAATGCGTTCTTAAAACACAGCATTTTAGGACAAAATAAAAAAATGGCCCACAAGACGCCCACAATAGTCAATATGGGAATCTCCACTCGGCATGATGCACTGCATCAAAAGAGACCAGATTTATGATTTTTCCAATCTCCTGATCATTAGGGTGGCACTGTACCAAAACGTTGCATGTAGCCTAAGGTCATGCATGGGATGACATGTACCAAGTTTGGTCTGAATACGCTAACGCGTTGCGGAGATATGGGTGCAAATCATCTTGATCAAAGGAATCAGAGGAAAACATTTATTTTGTTTCTAGCCCTTACGGCTCATTAGTTAATAAATGCATAATAGCATAAATGTAAGTAAAAATTTGGACAGTTGGCGTTGCTAGAGGGATTGAATTAGAGACTCCAAATCTCCTGTGGTGAATGTTTGGACTGTCCTCTATCTGTGTACCAAATTTCACAACTTTTTACCATACCATTCTAGGTGATGCTTCAAGAGTGTAAGAAGGCGTGGGAGATTAATAATAAGAAAACTAACGGATACAATAGCAGCTACTGGCTAATAGTTCAGCCAGACCAGGCTTGTGGGGTGCCTGGCAGGTCAATTTCTATGAATTTAGCTCTACTCAGAGACATAATCAGCTGGGCAGAGCAGCGGCAGGTTCCTCATCTCAAGAGAAGGCCTTTGAAAGGGTTAACTAGGGATAAATGGGATAGGGATAGTAGGGATAAATGGGCATTGGTCAAACAGTTAGGAGTAGTATGGCAGGGGTGCCCTTTGTCTCCCCTTATCTTTGTTTTGTCTTTGGAACCTCTGTTGGTGGCATTGAGAGCAACATCTTCTTATGCGTTTAAGCGGCTGCTTTTGCATGACCTTGTTTCTGACCTCCGATTGTGATTTTGAGGTGGCGGGCAAAATCCTGAATGGGTTTTGTAAAGTGTTTGGGGCACGTGTATGTCCTCAGTCATGTTTTTAGGTCAGTGTGCTGATAGAACGGAGGCGAGAGGGGACTATAGCATCTGTGCACAAGGGTTAAAAATCCTAGGGGTTAGATAGTCTATATGCAATAGTTCTAAGGAAAACTGGGAAGCAAGATTAAAGGTAGTGCAGGCGAAGATAGTGAGGTGGAACTCAAGGTCTCTATCTTTGTGGAGAAGGTCTGCCTTCACCCCTTGAACCTTGAACCTTCCCCTTCCTCAAGCCTGAATTACTTAGTCCATGTGTTTCCAGTTCCTTTTTGGTACGAGAGACAGTTAGAAAAGCAGTTTTTTCTTTCTTGTGGAAGAATGGTACCAAAATGGTGGTTAGGATGCAGATGTAGCGATTGGTGGGGGGTCCCATGTATTTCCTATTATCACTGTAAAGCTGCTTTGAAACAATCTATATTCAAAGAATGTCTAATAAGGGGAGAACTTCCACTCTCAGTAAACTTCCGGCTTCTGAACTGGTTGCAGTTCCACTCTGGGTCCACATGAGGGCGCTCACAGGACGAGTGCAAAATGAATGGAGGTCTATGGCGCTATACCCCTCAAAATCCACTTTTCTCAGGATATAATTTTAATCTAGTAATCTGAATGTTGTATTCGAAAGGAGATGCAAAGAAATTACACATTGCTGGGTGTTAGATTTTTTAGAGTCACTTATTTGCTTTAAAAAGTCTTTTAAAATGTCAATGACGTCATACACATCGTATGACCAGAGATACTGCTTTACGGCAATCCTTCAGTCACTTTGGTGCTTTCGCGCTCTGCACTTTCTTTTCTCTCGAGGCATCGACAGCACAGCTGACACAGGTAAACACACAACACAGCTGACACAGGTAATGACACAGGTAAATACACAACACAGCTGACACAGGTAAACACACAACACAGCTGACACGGGTAAACACACAACACAGCTGACACAGGTAACTACACAACACAGCTGACACAGGTAAACACACAACACAGCTGACACAGGTAAACACACAACACAGCTGACACAGGTAAACACACAACACAGCTGACACAGGTAACTACACAACACAGCTGACACAGGTAAACACACAACACAGCTGACAGGTAAACACACAACACAGCTGACACAGGTAACTACACAACACAGCTGACACAGGTAAACACACAACACAGCTGACACAGGTAAACACACAACACAGCTGACACAGGTAAATAAACAACACAGCTGACACAGGTAAACACACAACACAGCTGACACGGGTAAACACACAACACAGCTGACACAGGTAAATAAACAACACAGCTGACACAGGTAAATAAACAACACAGCTGACACAACACAGCTGACACAGGTAAACACACAACACAGCTGACACAGGTAAACACACAACACAGATGACACAGGTAAATACACAACACAGATGACACAGGTAAATAAACAACACAGATGACACAAGTAAATACACAACACAGATGACACAGGTAAATACACAACACAGATGACACAGGTAAACACAACACAGCTGACACAGGTAAACACACAACACAGCTGACACAGGTAAACACACAACACAGCTGACACAGGTAAACACACAACACAGCTGACACAGGTAAACACAACACAGCTGACACTGGTAAACACACAACACAGCTGACACAGGTAACTACACAACACAGCTGACACAGGTAAACACACAACACAGGTAAACACACAACACAGCTGACACAGGTAAACACACAACACAGCTGACACAGGTAAACACACAACACAGCTGACACAGGTAAACACAGCTGACACAGGTAAACACACAACACAGCTGACACAGGTAAACACACAACACAGCTGACACAGGTAAACACACAACACAGCTGACACAGGTAAACACAGCTGACACAGGTAAATAAACAACACAGCTGACACAGGTAAATAAACAACACAGCTGACACAACACAGCTGACACAGGTAAACACACAACACAGCTGACACAGGTAAACACACAACACAGATGACACAGGTAAATACACAACACAGATGACACAGGTAAATAAACAACACAGATGACACAAGTAAATACACAACACAGATGACACAGGTAAATACACAACACAGATGACACAGGTAAACACAACACAGCTGACACAGGTAAACACACAACACAGCTGACACAGGTAACTACACAACACAGCTGACACAGGTAAACACACAACACAGATGACACAGGTAAACACACAACACAGATGACACAGGTAAATACACAACACAGCTGACACAGGTAAATACACGTGCTAGAAGAGTTTTTGTTTTGTTGTTTTAAAAGACCATGCCGAAAATACACACAGACACACGATGCCATCAAGCGGTATCTCTGGTCATAATCAGTCCTTCACTGACGAATCAGCGTTCATTAGCAGAATGCTAGCGTGTTATGGGCAACAACAACTCAACCTGTAAGAAATCGAAAGGACATAAGTACTCGTTCATTCAACTTTCGACCTATAACCCATGTTGAACTTGCAAAACCTACAATCAAATCTGAGATTTCTCAACGGCAATCGGGTGAAAGAGACAAATTTAGCCGTCTAGCTCCATAGACTCCCATTCATTTTGCACTCATGGGCGATCGCCCCCAGTGGAACTCTGGTGGAACTACAACCAAAATTTGGTACAATAGGACTTAATAGGGAGTGGCCAGGCTCTCCGTAGACGGGCTCTGCTATATTGTTAAAGCGCTATATAAATGAAGGTGACTTGACTTGACTATTCCTTTGAAGATCGACATTATCGTCTTTTCCTATGTGGCTCACCTAACACACCTGGAGACGGTGCATAAGGCAAGGTTTTTAGCTCAGTTCTGGCTAGCCTTTCCTTTGAGGTCTTTGAGCAATTGGATGGGAACAAGGCCCTGGTCGACAAACAGGACCGAATATCATCAGAGAGTGCCAGACTTCATTGCATGGAAGCCTTATTGTCTAGAGCAGTCTGTGATCTTGGAGCGCAAACCTCTGTAGCATAGATTCAGGGATGAACTAGTGGAGGTTGTGGAGAAAGTAGATTGGCCATATAGAGATCACGAAGGACTATGTTGCAACCATCATATATAACACGTTTTTGAATTGGTTAACAGTTTTGGTTAACCAGTGAGGGAGAGGTTGTATAGGCATGGTGGTAGAATTGGTTGCGGTCAAGAAGAGACGATAGAGAATGCTTTTGGGTCATTCCCGGAGGTCAGTAATTTTGTGATGGGCTGAACAAGACAAGTAACCTAGTGCTGTTTGGGGTGGGTTTTGAAGGTTTTGAAAAAGAGCTTAGCAGAGTAATTTAAGGCATGATTTCAGAGGGAAAGCATGTTCTTTGGAAATGGAGAACAATGTGCTTGAGGAAACATATTCCCCGTTCGGAGAGATTATTCTCACGATTGCTGGGAAAAATGTCGGCCGAGGTCAAAGTCTTCAAAGAGTGTTATGGGGAAGAGGCGACAAGGAGGGATGGAGGGGGATACAGAGAGTTGACCATATATTAAATACATTTTTGGATCAGGGAGATGGAATAGGGACTTTACTCCACGCATCGACCTGGTATTGCTGCATCTCCAGGAATGGTGCACCCCCACCTGGAAAAAAGACCTTTGGACAAACTATACAAATTTCAGTCTTATGTGTTTTATAAAATAAATGTTTGTGTACCACATAAAGAAATACCAATTAGAGATTAGCCCAAACTTAACACATTTAACTAACTTGCATGCAATCATGAAAAGTTTTCAAGTACTTTCGCCTATTTAAACTTATTTGCTTAGTCACCCGTAAGTAAGCCATTGATGAGTTAATTCACTGAAAAGTGAAACACATTGACTCTGACGGTGCTAACGAACATTGTTGTTTATTTGCGCATCCCAAGGAGGTTTATGCTACTCAGAGAGAGCTGTGCATTTTTGCATTAGTATTTCCATTCATCTCAATAGCAGTAGCACCACAAATAATAGTCAGCAATCCATGTAAAAAGCTAACTTTACTTTAATAACAGTACCAACAAAGATAATTCAGTAGGCCTTCATGTATACCCCCCAAAAATTTGTGTCAACCATTTATCAGTCTACTGTAATGTAGAATTGGCAAATTGCATTGAAAAGAAGGGTTTTACCTTACATCTTTTGCAAGATGTTCTCTTCTTCAGATTGCAGAGTTCACTTTGTACAAAACCTTATTTTAGTCTAAGACGGCCAAACTAACGTTTGTGTTGCTAAATAATGCTGGTCAAGAAACAAGGATTTATTCCTTATTGTCATAACAAGAACTCAATCTCAAGCACTTTTTACAGTGTATTCCTTAGAGCATCGTTTTCGTCCTTGACGCACAAAAAGGCATCTATGACTGAAGTCTATTGTTAACATCAGTTGTCAACCCCAGTGCCTGCTGTTAAGATCATTAACTACTCTATAGTTCTTGTTTCTTCTGATATGATCGCAAGCATAACAGGCTTGGTCAGGACCAAAGACGCTTGAGCTTGCTACAAAATGTTCCCTCCAGGTGAAGAACTGCCTGTACAAATCATCATTTTGGTCCAGAAGCTTAAGATGTTCAGCTAGCTCTTTGGGGGAGTTGAAGTCATCCACATGGATAAAGGCACTTCCTGGTATAAATTCCTCATAGTTCTTCCTGGGTGGGCCGAGGACCACGGGAAGAGTGCCGAGAGATAGAGGGTTGTACAGTTTTTCTGTAATGTAGTCTTTATGGATGGAGTTCTCAAAGGACAGGTAGAATTTACAGCTGGACACCACATCTGAATAATCTTTATCACTAATGCGCCTGTTGAAGTGATTTCCGTAGGTTTCTATTCTGATGTGTGCCTTTAACTCTGCATAGTATTTTGAACGCTGATGGCCTGAGTTCCAGTTACTTACAATCCAGCAAACAAGTTTATTCTTATGAGGGATTTCATGTTTCTTTCCACCAGTGTTCTCTGAGATTCGCCCGTAAGGGGCCATGATGTCTGAATCTTTTCTGTAAGTCATGGTCAGATTAAACAGATTGTTTAGATTTGACCGCTGTCCTGAGTTACTGGGAGATTCCATGTTCATCCAGATCCATTTCTGGAATGGAGGTCGTGGCAGTTTCGGCATGTTGGACAAGTCCCCATAGATGTCTCTGTGATGAAATAAAACGCCATGTGCTTTGTTAAACTGACTCTTGTCGACTGTCAAGTGGCAGCCGTGGATGTCGTACATTGAACTACAGATTCCTAAATCAAACTGTTGCCCAAAAGGCCACATCCAGATCAGGAGAATGGTGTCTAGATCGCCTCCCTGCGATGAAGCCGCTTCTGTTTGTGTTAACTGGTGTCTGACAGAGGTGAAGTTCACCATACAGGTGTTGTTCACTATTTGGATTTGATTTGGCGTCTTAAGAGCATTGATGCAGATGTTTCCGCAGACATCATGTTTGGGAGCGGCTGGACAGTTTAACCAGTTTACTGTCGGCTCAAAGTACACGTAGAATATTGCTGCGAAAAATGCTGTCATCAAAACCACTGCGATGAAGAGGTTCTTACAGGATCTGGAGGTGTTTTGGGACTCCATCTTTGACCTTCTGTGGAAAGAGCATGAGTAAGTGCTGGTGTTTAAATATTTCAAATCTTTCTAGATTTGTGTCAGAAATGCTTTGATTAGCTACATATTTCCTATCTCAGGAAGAATATGTTCATAACCCATTAAAATTCAACTGAAGGTGCACAGTTTTAAAGACACAGATATAACCCAGTTGGCAATCTATAAGGACCAAAGATTGGGCAATAAAACTATAGGCTGTCATTTGTTTTTCACATCCTTAAACAGGGTTATTTTTATTGAACTTTTTTACTAGGGTTAACAATTTACTGTGTGTGTGTGTGTGTGTGTGTGTGTGTGTGTGTTCTTCCAGCAAAACACAAGTTATTAATAGTCATGAAGTAATTGAAAGCAGTTGACAATTGAGCTTTAGAAATAGTTTCAGCTCATATCATAACCATACTGATATAGGCTATAATTAAATGAATTATTGTTCACTACCGTATATGTTTGGAGTCGGTAAAATTTTAGAGTTTACGCAGAGTTTCTGTTAGTTATTTTTGTGACCCACTCCACAAATGTAACATATTTCCATGGAAATATTTTCTAATATTGTGAATTGATATTTTTCTTTATCAAAAATTGCTTGCAAAATGATGGACAACGATTCACATTTTGCGCGTGTCATGTCCCTTGATATTAAAATCAAGAAAATTAATAAAAAATAAATAGTACATGAGTAAATAGTATGAGTAAAGTAGGTTAAATTACCCCCCTTGGACTTGCGGTCGGCACCCCCACCCCGAAATAATTTTGTAAGCCCACTTGAGAAATAAAAGCCCCAAAATTGTGTGTCCTGGTGCCAGGACTGGGCAGAAAGTGACATCCTGTTTTCTATATTTTACAAAAGCACAATGTTTTTGTTTTTATGGTGTTTACACACATAAAAGTTTCTTTACAGTATCGAATGACGTCTCGGCATTGTGTCGATTTGTGTTGTGAAAGTCTCACTTGTCACAATCCTCAGTCACCAGTCCTGCCACCACTGCACTTTATTTGCAAGTTTTCAAGTTTCCACTTTATTTATCCTTAGAGAAGGAAATTGAGTGTGCAGAAGGATGTCTAACATACACAGAGAAAAGCACCACCAGATGCCAACAACATTGTAAACACAACACAGGACACACATCAACACATCAATACATCAACACATCAATGGAGACACTCCTTCCCCCAAGACCAATGACAGAAACCAATTGGACAGTACACAGGTCAATATGTCATAATGAACAATGACAGAAATGAATTAATAAATAAGCATATACTATATGTAAAAAATGTCATAAGATGTCACTCAAGTGAATTCAGGTTCCTAATAGCCACAGGAATAAAAGAATCCCTGGCACGTCTAGTTCTTAACATAGGTAGCCTAAAACGGCGACCTGAGGGGAGCAGATTAAACTCCCTAAAAAGTGGGTGATCAGGGCAATTTAAAATTTGGTTAGCCTTACCCCAACCACCTTAGACGCTGAGTTTACCAGCTTTATTAGCTTGTTGATCATTGAAAGGCCACTGTACCACACCACAATACAAAATGTCAAGACTGATTCAATAAAACACTGATAAAACAAAGTCATCAGAGTCCTGCACATGCTGAATGATTTCATCTTCCTCAAGAAGAAGGTTAGGGTTAGGGTTAAATCTCTGTTGGGCCTTTTTACAGACAGCAACTGTGTTGCTCTCAAAAGATAATTTGCTGTCAATGATGGTTCCTAAATATTTATATTCATCTACTGTCTCAACATTCATGTTCTGAATAACAGTTTGTGAAACACTGTGCTGTGATCTACGGAAATCAATAATCATATCCTCTGTCTTAGAAACGTTGATAGGCAGATGGAAGTTTTCACACCCTAGCAACACCTTAGCAACCACCCAGAACACCCTAGCAACTGCCTAGCAACCACCCAGAACACCCTAGCAACCAACCAAAATACCTTAGCAACCGCCTAGCAATCAACCAAAATACCTTAGCAACCGCCTAGCAACACCCTAGCAACCACCCAGAACACCATAGCAACCACACAGAACACCCTAGCAACCACCCAGAACACCCTAGCAACCACCCAAAATACCTTAGCAACCACCTAGCAACACCCTAGCAACCACCCAGAACACCATAGCAACCACACAGAACACCCTAGCAACCGCCTAGCAACCACCCAGAACACCCTAGCAACCACCCAAAATACCTTAGCAACCTCCTAGCAACACCACAGCAACCACCCAGAATACCCTAGCAACTGCCTAGCAACACAATAGCAACCACCCAGAACACCCTAGCAACCATCCAGAATACCCAGCTACCACCTAGCAACCACCCAGAACACCTTAGCAACCCACTAGAAACACCCTAGCAACTTTTTAACTTTAAACTACTTTAAACTTTAAACTACTTCAAACTTTAAAACTACTTTAAAGGGTAACTAAACCCTAAACCAACTTTTTTTAGTTAATGATCTGTAAGAATGGGGCTTTATTAGTGCTGTTCATTGATTCGAGTAACTTTTTTGACATTTGGGTATAAAGTGTTTTAATTTTACAATATATGGTGTAAAAACGTCTGAGTGCTGCCCTCTTAAGGTTGAACGGTGGCTACTGCAGTTGAATTTTCCTATTGGATGTTTGCGGTGGCAAGTGACGTAAGCGGTGGCAGGTGACGTAAGCAGGTTCCAGCTCACCACGCCCCTGGTACGAGCTCACCACGCCCTTGGTACGAGCTAGCGTAGATTTATCTGTATTGTACAGTGGTCAGGAGGGTACGTAGATGTGGTGTTGCTGGTTGCAACAGCACTGCTGGACTGCATAGCTTTCCAGCAGACTTGGAAATTAGGCGCCAGTGTTTGCATGCACTTGGTCTGGAAGACCGTGAGTGTGAAACCTGCATTTTACGCGGGATTGCTTCTCCAACGCAATAGAGGTGGAAATGGGCTTCTCCACACAGCTCGCGCTGAAAAACGACGCAGTGTCAAACGCTGCTCCTCCTGCATGGACTCCACCACCGCAGCGGCGTCTTGATGTGAGTGATCATATATATTTTAATCACAATTTATGGTTAGGCTAAAGTTAATCCTCTGGGGTCGACAAACGCGTCGGCGCATTTTGATGAATTTTTTCACATAGCGGCAAATTATGAATATGCCTATAGAGAGCGCGCGCTATTTACATCAACTCGATAAAACTCATCAGATGCATGTACTTTACGTCGTCTTGCGACCCTGTGAGTCACTCTCCATTTTAGAGAGTCTGACAGCAGGTCTCAGGTGCACGCCCCCCCCGCTCACGGTTCGTCCCCTCTATCTCCGCTGGTGTCTGCCCTCTTTTCTAGCATTTTTCAAATATTGCCAGTGGGTGGAGTCGGGCTCTGACCAGGGGTTTAGTTACCCTTTAATCTTCAAACTACTTTAAACTTTAAACTTCAAACTTTCTGGTCCAAACTTTCTCAAGCCAACCTAAAGTTTGTCTCGACAAACTTTTTAATCTAATTACTTTTTATTATAGTAGTGAGGTGCCATGCGTGGGTTTATCATGATCTACAAATTATACTATGGATAAACAATTATAATATATAAGTAGAGTTAGTATAATAACACAGTCAGTTAGAATATTTAAATTTTACCCTATAAAAATGAGGTTGCAAACAGATTGACCTAATAGCATCTGAACAAACTGAACGACTCCTAGTTCAATCTCGTTATAAATTATATACTGAGAAGTCTGGGGAAATTCTTGCACAGCAAATAAGACAGTATTCACCAACTACTATAATAATATACATGCATAAAATATGCAAAATTGGCTTCACGGTGGAATTTGTTTTTTGAAGGGAAACTATTTCCTTTGCTACTTGCAGTATTTGAGAAATCATTTTCTGTGGGTCGTCTCCCGCATTTTATCAAGCAGCAATTTTAGTTTTGGTTAAGAAAGGGAAAGACCCTCTAAATTGTAGCTCATTGCATCATATCTTTGCTCAATGTGGATTGTAAAATATTGGCAAAGGTTTTAGCCCAACAACATTCTCCCTTTCATCATAACTCCAGATTAGACTGGCTTTATTAAACGCTTTTTTTTTTTAGAGTATTCGTCATTATTTGTTCTCCTGAGAATTATTTAGATAGACATTATAATATCTTTAGATAGAGTGGAGTGGAGCTATCTTTTCACATGTTTAGAGAGATTTTATGTGGGTTCAAAGTTTCTGACATGGATGAAACTTCTACACGCTTCTCCCTTTTCATCTGTTATCACTAATAACATCCGCTCGCAATATTGTCCGTTGCATAGAGGAACTAGACAGGGCTGCCCTTTATTCCCCCTATTGTTTGCAGTGGCGATTGAATCTCTTGCCCTTTTGCTTAGGTCAACTTCAACTATCCAGGGTGTTCTTAGAGGGGATAGAGAGTAGGGTTGGGTATCGTTTGAATTTTAACGATTCCAATTGTTATCTATTCCTAATTTCGATTTGAATAAGGTTAAAAAAACAAAACACTTAGATATCATTCACATTTACCGGTAGTCTTATTGCAAAACATTTAATTGTTGAATATCATGAACAAAAATCAACAGGCTAGAGAACACTTACACCAGGAGCATTTGCCTGTGGTTTAAATATACTATAGAAGAACAACTAGCAAAACTAAAATAAATTTCAATCATTATTAAAGACAAGTAAACACTCAGTAATTAAAATAAGCAATCGCAACATAGATACAACTGAACAAAGATATGATTGAAATAAACAGTGTTTTAAAGGTCCCATATTGTACACCTTTCTGGAGTTTTATTTTAGGTTTTGCTGTCCTTAAGAATATATATTTGCGGTATAAGTACCAAAAACCATCTCAATTAATTTTTACAGCTCCTTTCTCAGGCCAAAATCGACCTGTTCTTGGCAGAGCTCCTGTCTACTTAATATTCATGAGCCTCTCTTCTGATTGGCCTGTTGTTTTCTGAGTGACGCACGGCCAGGCCAACCACAGGTAACTAGGGCCATGTATGCCGGAGCCTGCTGTGGCTTAGTGATGCTCACAAGTACGGTAAATAAAACACCTGTAATGATGGTGATGATTATTTGTTATTAAAGCATAAACATTCACAAACCACTGTTAATTTAACATAAAAGCAAGCATAGGCTACTGCGTGCATGGTTCGGCATGACAGAAATAGCACAAAGTGCGCTCCCTTCCTAAAAAGCTGATATCTCAGTTCATCGCAATCTCACAAAGCCCCGTTATTATCAGTGAAGCTGACTGCACAATACATCTTTCATAATGTCAACACTTTGTTTGTTATAATCAGAAGATTTGCCAACATGCACAATTCAGCACTGAACAAAACTCAGGTTTGAGCGATGAGTGGATGTTAAATGCATCTCATTGCCTTCAAGAAATGAACACATATCTGTGATTGGCTATATTGCTCAACGCAACAAACATGTTATAAATAGAAACTCGTTCTGGGGTCTCATGTATAAAACTGTGCGTAGGATCCTTACTAAAAGTGTGTGTGCGCTTGAAAGCCAAAAATGGCGAACGCCAAAAAATATTCAGACTTATAAACCCGTGTGAACGCCAGAAGATTCCCTTTATAATCCCAGTCAGCGGAAGATTGTGCATTACATTGATAGAATTATTTAGTAGCCTATGCTTGCCTTGTTTTCGAATAAATCAATCAAATAGTGTAAAATACATTTCAGAGAAAGTTGTTCTCAATCTTCTCCACTGGCCAAATAGTATTTTTAATTGCTTTATATTTGTAATGGGAACAGATAGGCCTTGTTGTGCATTATTTGCACAAAATATTTTCTCAGACAATCTGCTATTATCATGATAAGCACTTCTCTCTGTAGTTAAACATTAAAGCACAACATGCCACAGGAAAAGTGTTCAGAAGCATCGCATCCACTACAGATACTTATATTTATTGAACATACAAAATGTTGTAACTTCTCAGTAATGATTTCATGTAATTTAAGTGTTTAATTCCAGTAATGAGAAGGGCTTATTTAATGTTTATATCATAAATAAAACATAGTTTAAATCATTCTTTTATTTATGTAAACTGTTATTGTGAACATGCACTGCATTAATGATTATGTCTCATGATGAAGATTTACGGTTGTCCTTCATCTGCCGTTAGCTATGCGTCAGTGTCACTAAACAGCCCAGCGCTCTCACTGGCGCGGACATTAAGAAGGGAAGGATGTTTGCTTCATGTGATAGGCTTGGTGAGGGAAATTATATTTGTATTATCTTTCTGTATATGTATAATTTTCTTAAAATGTTCTGTTTAAAAGTGACCAAAAAGCCATTGACTCCAGCTCACCATCGGTGTCGCCAAACGGCTCCGTCTCCAGAACACTCGTACGCATGATCAGAGTTTGTGTGCAGGAGCGCACATTTTCTCGTCAAGTTTGTTTTTATAAATCACGACCTGTGCGTGTGAAGTGGCGTAGTGGCGTACGTCTCGTTCAGGCTCTGTTCTGTGCGACGGTTATACATGAGGCCCCTGGGGTCTACATCCATCGACTGAACAGTGTTTTCTCGGCATGTTTCCGTGTTGTTGCTCCGCAGAGATGTTGTCTGGGGTTGGGCAGAAGGAGTGCGGGACGGTGGCAGTGCTCGGGCCTCGGGGTGAGACTGATGTACAGTAGTTCTGACATCGCATTTTTACGGAAGTCACAACGGCTCGTGAAAAGGCTCAGCAACTTTATGCAGGCTGTGTGTGTCTGTCTGTGGATTGACTGTAGTGGCATCGCCCCTAGACCTCTGTTATCATGAAAAAAAGCCAGGAAATTTCATTTTTGACTATATGGGACCTTTAAGATTTTCAGGTATTCAGATACAGAAACTGTAATCAAATGTAAAATAACACTACATTTTATGATAAAATATAGTTATTCAGTCAAGAGCGAGTGAATTTTCTCTTTGTCTTTTGTTGTTTGATTAGTGATATTATAGACACAGAAAACAGTGTCTCACGCTTGAATGCTTTAAAGTCATATTGAAATGCTCACAAAGAAATCAATAAGTCGATTTTATTACGAGTATCTGATTCCTGACCTCAAGTATTCGATTTTAGATTCCCAACCCTAGAGAGCACAAATTATCCCTCTATGCGTAACGTGATTTCACCAAGTACCACATGTTCCTGGATCAACATCTTTGTTGATCCTGGAACAACTTTCCAATCAACCAATCAGATTTGAGGGACAAGTTTACAGTTTATGTCAAGTTTAGGCTTAGACCCAGGGTGAGGAGCTTCAGCATCAGTGTTATTCACCTATCGTTTCCCTCTGATTTTAGGGGAAAGTTATGGGTAGGGTTAAGTTTAGGGATAGGGATAGGGTAAGGACTAAATTTTGGGACAACTCTAGAGTGAAGGTGAAGTGAGTTTCCCCAGATGTAGTTTAAACACACGTTTAACTTAAAGTTACATTTGTAATGAATGTATTGTATGCTAAAGACGATTCAGCATCAGCAAAAACAGAGAGTCTATTACGTTAGCCAAAATCAGCGGTCAAATCGCTCCCTCGTGATTTGATTGTTGTAAAATCTAGTCTATACTGTTGAAACGATCAAATATGTCAAAATGGCCGTCTTGGAGATTCACTTAAACAGTTTATTCACTTAAATACAGTTTATGTCTTGAATGGGCGTAAATAGTTGGGAGAAAATATGATGTGTAATAATGATTAGATCTGCATTTGGTCTTAAAGAGGCAGCAGTCTAATAATCCTGCTGACGATTGCTCAATTAATGTGAATCAAACTACAAAAGGCAAAGAGAAAATCAGTCACAGCTCTTGAATGAATAATTTTGGCTTTTATAAGCTTTAATCTATCTATGATAAACTATGCAGTGTTATTTTAAATCTGACTTTATTAGATGTATTTTTAGCCCACATTACTCCTGAACAGTAATGTCAGACATTACTGAAATTAAAGCACTGGGTCTATAATTTGTATATTTGTTTTATTGTACACTTTTTTGTTTGTTTGACCATGTGTTTGTACTTTGTTTTTGGCGTCCTGTCTGTCTATATAAAACACAAAAGCCTGCACCCTTCTACATAACATACATGTTTTATTTGTTTTGTTAAAGCATCGCTTTTTCTTTTGCTATAGATATTTATTTTACATTTCAAAATATAAAGCAATATTAATTAAGTTCTAAATAATTTTTTCCCTTTTTTTTAATATAACAAAAAGAACCGATAAGAATACCGTTAAAGTACCGGATCGATAAGGAGTATTGGTAAGAGTAGTAATACCCTTAAAGATACCCATCCCTATTGGCAGCAACGAATTAAAAGTTATGGCCAATTTAACTGTGATTAAATTCAGTATATATACATCTGCCATATGTTGCCACCTCTCAAAAATTCCTGCCCCCCTCTCGCCACTTTGTCTAGATCCGGCCCTGAAACGGACACGCCACGCAGCCAGTGTGTCACCGGCATAACTCTCTGTCATGTCATGTCTGCACTTCAGCAACATTTCAGGGTATAAACTTAATCCAGAGTGAGCTATTTCCCATAAATCAAGCATAAAAAAAAAAAAAAACTTGTTTTTCTGCTTACTCATTTAAATGTATATGGTTTGTTAGGATATGACAATATTTGGCCGAGATACAACTATTGAAAATCTGGAATCTGAGGGTGCAAAAAAATCAAAACATTGAGAAAATCTCCTTTAAAGTTGTTCATTTATGTTCAGGATTGTGCAGCATTCACTCACACAAATACATGTTTTATATATTTACAGTAGGAAATTTACTAAATATCTTCATGGAACATGATCTTTACTTAATATCTTAATGATTTTTGTCATAAAAGAAAAATCTATAATTTTGACCCATACAGTGTATTGTTGGCTATTGCCTCTAATATCCCCGTGCGACTCGTGACTCGAGACTGGTGACGTGATCCAGGGTCACATTTCTGTTGTGTGGAGAATTATCTCTGATCTATTTCAGCTCAGTTTTGCTTGGAAGGTTCGCTGTAATTAAAATGAAAAATAAAATGCCAAGGCCAAGCTGGCAAAGATATATTCTTCTATTGATTCCACCAAGATATAAGCTCTCCCCTGCTACACTATAGCCCATATGTTTTGGTTAGGTTGCGTTGGTATGTTGCTGATTGTTATTTAAATAGAAACGTTAAAATTCAACAAAAAACAATTAGGTTACTAGTATTTTTACAGAAGTTAATGTTCTGTTAATGGAAATAAATGTACATTTACATGCATAAAACATGTAATATTAATAATTATTAGTATTCATTAACTGTTCTAAAATGCATTTAGTCTGAGCCTTCACGTGATCCTTCAGAAATCATTCAAAAATGCTCATTTTGCTGCTCAAGAAACTTTTCTGATTATTATCAATGTTGAATATATTTTTGTGGAAACTGTGATGTTTTTCCTTACATTATAAATGTATTTATTGTCTCTTTTGATCAATTTGACCAACGCATCCTTGCTGAATAAGTTTTTATTTTAAAGATTTATATATATATATATATATATATATATATATAATCTTAATGACCTTAAACATTTGAACCATACTGTACATTTAAAAAGAAAATTTATTCCATGTTAATTATATGTATATTTTCTAGCACATTTCTTTAAGTCATCATGACTTGATTCATCTGATGTTTAAAGTGATGTGGATTCAAAGCAGATTCAGTTTTATTCACATTAAATGGCCGTTAATTGTTCCTAACGAATAAAGGGTCCTTCAGAGTTACAGTAAATGTTAGTATTAAGTGAGGATCTACATAAGAACTTATGGAGACTCACCTGTGATGTTCTGTCAGATAATCCCACAGTCTTAAATCATCTTTCGTCACAATCCCACACGATCGCAAGTACAAGTTCTTTGCCTTTTGCTTCTGTTTTCCAGAAGTGTACAGTGTTGTAAAAGTTAATGAGTGATTGGAAGATTTCCGACAGGGCGGTCATCTCTTTAATTTTCACATTCACCACGGAACTGGAAATGACGACATCTGAATGAACTGGTTTTATTCAAGTCAAAAAATATTGTTTGATATTACTGAACCAACTTAAATTTATACAAAGCCACTTTGTTATTATTATTTTTATTTTATTTTTGTCATTTGCATCTCATTTTACGTTCACCCCTGGTTTCATAGATTTACGCACTAAAATACATGTTTGAGCATATCTTAAAATATTTAGTCTCAAGATGCACCTGTAATGTTTTTCTAAGGCATGTTTATAACAGCTATAAATGTCTTCAGTGAACTAAGGCCTAATCCAGGGTTTAGATAAATCAACATTTGTACTTTGTACACAGTTTTAAGGAAAGAGATGTGAGTAACTCAGGTGGCAATCCTTTTTATGTCACAATCTCACTCAGTTTGGACTTTGTTTCTGTTTGCACTTCTCATGTTGAGTTTGTTGTAATGGGTGTTAATTTGATTTCGTCATTCAGTTCAGGTGTGTGTCATTAATTATCCCTTTTTTGCATTTAGTTCCTCCATTCCTGTTTATTGCTGTCGGGTCTTGTGTTGTATTGCTGTTCTCTTTGTGTGTGCGCCTGTGGATTTATTAAATACTGCCTCTTGCATTCATCATCGTGTTCGTGTGTGTTCTACAACACAATCCCTGACATTTGTATTGCTTTGTTAAAGAACAAAGGTTGGGCAATAAAACACACCACACCCTCACGTGTGTTTAAGGGACAATATCTTGCTCTCAGGCAAGTGTAGACCCAGCAAACACAGAACATTAGCACAGCGTACCCAACCTTCTAACAGCGTTTTAACAACATGGCCAAAAGGTTACTATAACTACGTTGTGTGGTGAAGGTTGTTACAGCATTGTCACAACGTTGACATTGAACCACCTTTCAGGGCCATTGCTTAAAGACCCACTCCGATGAAAATCATGTTTTTCTAGGTGTTAACATGTTCTTGTGGCATTTTTCTTATGCTAGAGGACATATCTTGAGAAAAATAAGCTCAAAGTTGTATTTCTGAGTATTTCTGCATTCAAATGGCTGTGAATCAGTAGCAGACGCTAAAATGCCGGCTAAAATAGACTGGAGTTGTGACGTAGTAACTCCACTGGGCGGGGCCCGCCCGGTCGGTCAGGTTCTGAGGAGTAGAGAAGACGATGGCGGATCAATACCTATGTGCGGTAGCGGGTTGCAATGCTAAGAGGAGAGATATTGGTATTAGCTTTCATGCTTTACCAAAACATGTTGCTGTGAGAGATGAATGGATTACGTTCCAGGGTTCCAGACTGCGACCATTTTTTGCGAATGTGCGAGTTAAAATTTTATGTGGTCGCATTTGTGCAAGTGCATGGTCATGTACTACTCAGTTAAATTCACGCATGAATTTTCCTGCATTGAACTTGTTTTAGCGCCCGGCCCGCCAAAGTGAATTTTTGTCCCGCCAAAGTCTTATTTGATCGGTGAGTAATGTAGATGAACGGCTGCGTTTGTGACAGGTTTATAACTGAAAGAACGAGCAGAGAAAGAGACCCGGACGCGCGCGCGCGCACTCTCTGTCTTCGGAGTCAGGCGAAAATGTAAACAAGACCTCACCGTCTCCAAACTAAGCGCTGTCTTGCTCTCTCTCCCTCGCACATATTAATCAAAATAAATCGACACGGCGGTAAAAGGTCGGAAGACCAAAGTTTCATGTGGAGCATTCGGAGATTTTTTTTTCTTTTTCTGAATTGCCGCTGGGTGTGAATTGTGCTAAATAAGTTGCCTTATCTTCTCTGAAAAGCGTTCCGGACATTCAGCTGACATAAAACAACACTTTAATTAAACGAAAAAAACTATCCAGTGATGAAATGTTTTCTGTGTTGACAGAAAGAAAGAAAGACAGAAAGAGGCTGTTGCTGCCTATGTATCTCGCTTCAGCCAACGGCTCCGCCCACAACGCAGAGGCGAATTGCTAATGAGCTACTGCCGCTCTGCTGAAGCGAAGTCCCAGAAAACGGCACAGGTTTTGTGATTTTGGCTAAAAACGGCATAATCATCATTTAAAGACCACTGAGAATGTTTAAAAAATAGCTCAAAATATGATCGGAGTGGGACTTTAAGGTTGTGCCTAGGTGTTTGGACCATAGAAAGTAAAAGAACTGGACACAACGACCCCATAGACTTCAACGGAGAAAAGTGAAGTCCATTAGAAGCTCTCTCTTCCTGATGGCTGAGCGTACTGAAGCTCTCTCTTCCTGATGGCTGAGCGTACTGAAGCTCTCTCTTCCTGATGGCTGAGCGTACTGAAGCTCTCTCTTCCTGATGGCTGAGCGTACTGAAGCTCTTCTTCCTGATGGCTGAGCGTACTGAAGCTCTCGCTTCCTGATGGCTGAGCGTACTGAAGCTCTCTCTTCCTGATGGCTGAGCGTACTGAAGCTCTCTCTTCCTGATGGCTGAGCGTACTGAAGCTCTCTCTTCCTGATGGCTGAGCGTACTGAAGCTCTCTCTTCCTGATGGCTGAGCGTACTGAAGCTCTTCTTCCTGATGGCTGAGCGTACTGAAGCTCTTCTTCCTGATGGCTGAGCGTACTGAAGCTCTTCTTCCTGATGGCTGAGCGTACTGAAGCTCTCACTTCCTGATGGCTGAGCGTACTGAAGCTCTCTCTTCCTGATGGCTGAGCGTACTGAAGCTCTCTCTTCCTGATGGCTGAGCGTACTGAAGCTCTTCTTCCTGATGGCTGAGCGTACTGAAGCTCTCTCTTCCTGATGGCTGAGCGTACTGAAGCTCTTCTTCCTGATGGCTGAGCGTACTGAGGCTCTCTCTTCCTGAAGGCTGAGCGTACTGAAGCTCTCTCTTCCTGATGGCTGAGCGTACTGAAGCTCTCTCTTCCTGATGGCTGAGCGTACTGAAGCTCTTCTTCCTGATGGCCGAGCGTACTGAAGCTCTTCTTCCTGATGGTCGAGCGTACTGAAGCTCTTCTTCCTGATGGTCGAGCGTACTGAAGCTCTCTCTTCCTGATGGCTGAGCGTACTGAAGCACTCACTTCCTGATGGCTGAGCGTACTGAAGCACTCACTTCCTGATGGCTGAGCGTACTGAAGCTCTCACTTCCTGATGGCTGAGCGTACTGAAGCTCTCACTTCCTTATGGCTGAGCGAACTGAAGCTCTCACTTCCTGATGGCTGAGCGTACTGAAGCTCTCACTTCCTGATGGCTGAGCGTACTGAAGCTCTCGCTTCCTGATGGCTGAGCGTACTGAAGCTCTCGCTTCCTGATGGCTGAGCGTACTGAAGCTCTCTCTTCCTGATGGCTGAGCGTACTGAAGCTCTCTCTTCCTGATGGCTGAGCGTACTGAAGCTCTCTCTTCCTGATGGCTGAGCGTACTGAAGCTCTCACTTCCTGATGGCTGAGCGTACTGAAGCTCTCACTTCCTGATGGCTGAGCGTACTGAAGCTCTCTCTTCCTGATGGCTGAGCGTACTGAAGCTCTCACTTCCTGATGGCTGAGCGTACTGAAGCTCTCACTTCCTGATGGCTGAGCGTACTGAAGCTCTCTCTTCCTGATGGCTGAGCGTACTGAAGCTCTCTCTTCCTGATGGCTGAGCGTACTGAAGCTCTCTCTTCCTGATGGCTGAGCGTACTGAAGCTCTCTCTTCCTGATGGCTGAGCGTACTGAAGCTCTCTCTTCCTGATGGCTGAGCGTACTGAAGCTCTTCTTCCTGATGGCTGAGCGTACTGAAGCTCTTCTTCCTGATGGCTGAGCGTACTGAGGCTCTCTCTTCCTGATGGCTGAGCGTACTGAAGCTCTCTCTTCCTGATGGCTGAGCGTACTGAAGCTCTCTCTTCCTGATGGCTGAGCGTACTGAAGCTCTCACTTCCTGATGGCTGAGCGTACTGAAGCTCTCACTTCCTGATGGCTGAGCGTACTGAAGCTCTTCTTCCTGATGGCTGAGCGTACTGAAGCTCTTCTTCCTGATTTCTGAGCGTACTGAAGCTCTTCTTCCTGATGGTCGAGCGTACTGAAGCTCTTCTTCCTGATGGCTGAGCGTACTGAAGCTCTTCTTCCTGGTGGTCGAGCGTACTGAAGCTCTCTCTTCCTGATGGCTGAGCGTACTGAAGCTCTCTCTTCCTGATGGTCGAGCGTACTGAAGCTCTCTCTTCCTGATGGTCGAGCGTACTGAAGCTCTCACTTCCTGATGGTCGAGCGTACTGCGCAGACTCAAACTGAGCTTGACGACATAGATGTGACGTGAGCAACCCGTCTGTCTTCTAGTAGCTGTGCCAAGAGAAATCTGAATCATTCCCTTCCGAAACTTGCAGAGACGGAGAGTGTGAGTAGGAGCTGTCCATGAGCTTGGAGCAGGAGAAACTTTTGCTAGGTGTTCTGATTAATTACTTTGTCATTTTGCCTCCACGTCCTCCCGATTGCCCGCGAGCTTCTCCTCCTGTCCATACGGTAATCTCTCTACTGTGCGACAGAGAGTCGCGTGGTTATGACGCAATCGTTAGCCTATTTTTACAAAAACTGCTTCTACGGGGCCATAACGTAAGATACAAGGTAATGGAGCCTTTTATACATTGTCGTGTTTCTTTAGAAATAAATAATGGACAAATGGAGTCTTTAAACGCCTCAGATGTAAAGTTATTCGCTGTCAAAGTGACGCCAAAATGAATGGGAGTCAGTGGAATGCTAACAGCAGGTCGCTAGCCAATGGCGGCGCCCGGGGAAGCTTCAGTGGTTTCTGAAAGATTACCCCCTTGGTCTGGACAACCACTGGACGACATGTACTCGTCACTGCCCTGAAGCGCCAATCAGCCTTTTACATTTCAACCAACCGTTGGGCCGTCTCTCATTCTCCATCAAGCAAGGATACATGAGAATTGTGTTTAATTTACCTCAGCTAAATAAGATACGTAATTATTCAAACACAACCTACAACTTCCTTGTCTAATGTGACATTTCTTTGAACATTTTCTGGACAAATATTTAACTTTATGCCAAAAGTATGAAGCTAAAATGACTTGAATGATGAGTAATTGATTTCAGAACTCCTTGAACAGGCAGCGACGCCTAGCCTACTTGTTGCACATTAATGTTTTTTCCTTTTTTTTTTTTTTTTTTGGAAACGCACAGAGACATTTTTTTTTCTTTGATTTGTCGTCTCATTCGTTTCTTTGCTAGATTTTCTCATGTCTGCTCATGCTAGTTAACGTTAGTCCACTCCCTGTATAATATGTTTGTTTGTTTTTCACACAAATGTATGACTTTTGGAAGTGCAATTTGATTACCATATGCAGTTTTAATAAAGTTGAATTAGCTAACCTTCTATGTCATCTTTACTCTTCAACGTGTACACTTGCAGGTGTTGATTATAATGAATTCACTGTTAGGGCCATAAATAATAATAAGGATAAACAATATTTTTAAAAGTATATAATTATCTAACATATGACTAATTAAAAATTAACCACAAAATATAACATGCTAAATGGGGGATAGCATAAAAAAATTAATTGCCAGAACGTCGTCTCTCAGTTGCTGAATGTTGCTACATCCCTGTTGCGTCTTACAATTCTACGTTGTTACAATGTTGCGAGCACGTAGACAGCGATGTTGCCATAGTAGAAATGCATCTTGCCACAACGTAAATGTGTTTGCTGGGTAGGCTAGTAGGAGATGTGCGATAGTCGGTGATGGTGTTCAGCTGCGACACCGGTTACCAAATTTTTTATATGAATTCAAATAATTTAGTTCAGTTAGAAAACAGACACTACAATTAAAAACTGAAGGTGTCTGCTCAGTCAATGCATTGAGAGCCGAACTAGAGTCTCAGCACAGATCAGCAACAGGAGTCAGATCTCATTTATCACGAGAGCGAGGATCTGACTGACAAGACCATGGCGGAAGATCTGATTTCAAAGCGCCCATTTAAGCGAGGTTGTCATTGTACTGTTTTGTTGTTGTGTTTTTCATTAAGAATAACAATGTACCCGCCATTCAAGCAATTGCTGCACCCGAATTGGCGCTAATTCGAAAGTAAAATGAGCGTTAATTCATAACGTTGCGTGTCTACTGGCGCAGAGTATAGCGAGCGTTTTCAGTTCATTCATGTGGAAGCTCAACTTGCATGGGAATGAACTGAAAACGCTTGCTCTACTCTGTAACGTTATGAATGATCGTGCGCCAAATTAGCGATTTAAAAGCGAGGTGCAAAAGATGCCCCTCTATTATTACTGCTGTTGTCACACGTCGATTAACTGGTGGGAAAATGTCCTCGCTGATCCCTATTAGCAACGGATGTTAGCTACTGCATTCTTTAGCGTCCTTGTTAGCGCCTTTGCTTCCTGCGCCGAGTAGGACCAGTTACATTTGGAGTGTCAAATGTTATAAGTGTCCCAAACCTAGCGATACGCAACTGAGGATACAAACAACTGCAGAAAGAAGAACTGAAGATTTCTCATCGCTGTTGTGTCTTCCTCCGCATGTATCTGATGGTGGGGTTGTGCGATGTGTGAATAGTTCACAGCAGGAATCAAATTCGTACAGTCTCATTTTCTCCAATACAACAGTGATGACCTGTAAAAGATCAACCAGGGAAGACACAAAAGTCTATATCAAACTTAAGTTAGATGAAGGAATATTTCCAGCCCATATGATTACTCAAAAATAACTGGTTAAACGAGTCCTGTCCTCTGTGTTTGAGTGCAGTGATTGAATACCTCAATTCCCATTCACTCCCTTTAACAAATATTTTTAAGAAACTGAGAGGTACGCCCTGACACAGTCTGCTCCTTTTGCGAAGTTTCTTCTGAAACTCTTGGCCATTTGTCTTGGGAGTGTCCGTTTGCTCAGTCTTTCTGAAGGAACAATGCCTTGATTGATTGTCCAAAATGTGTTTTGTGATTTTTCCTTATCTTATAGACATTATTTTTCGGGTTTTAAATGAATGACAAGAATCTAATCAAAGCAAGTTTTTGTATAACCTGGCGTGGAAATTCTTAATACGAATACAACCTACTTAATCTGACTTCTTCACCACGGATAATTTAAACAACTTGCAGTTGCTACAGTACAATACTTCCCTGAAGTAAGGTGACGGCGTCCCGTCAAGAAGCTACGATCACTACCTCAATCACACATGAGCACACAGGTCTTTAGCATCTATACACTCTCACCGTCCTTCTCAGGTGTACGCTGGTCCGACACAGGATCATTAATACTAACTCAAGAGTATTTCTCTATAGTCTTCAACACTATCACTGTCTCTGCGGTGGGTTTTGAGTGTAGAATCTTTAATACTTCTATTACTACCTCAATCACACATAGATGCCATGAAGGCCAGGACAAGCGATCAGTCCGTGGATACGACAAGAGCGTGCAAGTGGTTTGTTCTTAGTATCCAGTTCTCCTGTTGTTCAGTGTACTACACAAGATAAGGCTATTTTCGATTCTCTGCTTATTTTTTGTTTTTACCTTCACATAAATCTGTATTTTATTTAGACGCGTTCCTACTTTAAATAACAGCCTACTTTTATTATACAATAATAAAATGTAAAGTATTGCAGTTTGAATTTTATTACATTTATTTTGAGTCCTATCTCACAGGTAGGTCCTTCAGGGTCGCATGGAGAGGCGAGGTATCCAGAGTACATCAGCTGACCACAGGGGTTCCTCAGGGCTCAGTGCTGGGACCCCTCCTCTTCTCCATCTACACCACATCACTGGGACACATCATACAGGCACATGGTTTCTCCTACCACTGCTATGCTGATGACACACAGCTCTTCCTCTCATTTCCACCAGATGATCCCACAGTAGCTCCACGGATCTCAAGCTGTCTGGCGGACATCTCGACATGGATGAAGGAACATCACCTGCAGCTCAACCTGGCAAAGACTGAGCTTCTCGTCCTCCCTGCCAATCCATCTCTACAGCATGACTTCACTATCCAGCTAGACTCATCATCAATCACCCCATCAAGATCGGTCAGAAATCTTGGAGTAACGTTTGATGACCAGCTGACCTTCACTGATCACATTTCAAAGACAGCTCGATCATGCAGGTTTGCACTGCACAACATCAGGAAGATCAGGCCTTTCCTTACTGAGCATGCAACACAACTTCTCGTACATGCAAAGTGAGATATTTCAAGCCTTTATTTGTTATAATTTTGATGATTATGGCTTACAGCTTATGAAACCCACGAAATCAAAATCCCAGAAAATTTGAATATTACATGAAATCACACAGTAATTACACAGTAATACCATGGTCATTGAACCAGGTTTTGGTTATTTTGGCAGTGTAGGCAGGTGCAAATCCTGCTGGAAAATGAAGGAAGCATGAAGTGCTCTGGGAATGTCCTGGTAGACGGCTGCGTTGACTCTGGATTTAATAAAGCACAGTGGACCAAAGTCCTCTTTTCTGATGAGAGCAAATTTTGCATCTTATTTGGAAACCAAGGTCCCAGAGTCTGGAGGAAGAATGGAGAGGCACACAATCCAAGATGCTTGAAGTCCAGTGTGAAGTTTCCACAGTCTGTGTTGGTTTGGGGAGCCATGTCATCGGCTGGTGTTGGTCCACTGTGCTGTCCACTCAACGCAGCCGTCTCTACCAGGACATTTCCAGAGCACTTCATGCTTCCTTCAGCAGACAAGCTTTATGGAGATGCTTCCTTCATTTTCCAGCAGGATTTGCACCTGCCCACACTGCCAAAATAACCAAAACCTGGTTCAATGACCATGATATCACTGTGTAATTACTGTGTGATTTATTATATGTGTAATATGTGTAATATTCTAATTTTCTGGGATTTTGATTTCGTGGGTTTCATAAGCTGTCAGCCATAATCATCAAAATTATAACAAATAAAGGCTTGAAATATCTCACTTTGCATGTAATGAGTCTATATAATATATTAGTTTCACCTGTTAAGTTGAATTCTTGAAATAAATCAACTTTTTGATGATATTCTAATTTTATGACCAGCATCTGTATATTCATTAAAGAGCCATACAGGCACCTAGAGGGTAAACCATGGCATTACAAATGGAAATTATTCTTTTTCTGGCACAAAATGACTCTAATTTGCCTCTTTGCATTGGAATTGAAAACCCCTTTCTCCATTTTAACCTTAAATACTACACTAATTGTAATATAAATAAAACAAAATGAGAAAAAAAATATTATTTTAAGTTGTCATTAATGGACCATAATTATTGCACAAATAGTATTTAGTACCAAACGATCTCCTCAAATTATTAAATAAATATTATTGAACTAAAATATAGAACATTTATTTAATTAAAAAATAGTTAATGTGTATTGTCACATTTGACCACCAATGAGTCTGAGTGTGACCAATAAGTAAATAATCCCTGAGGGTTAAATACAAGAAAAACATTAACATTAATGTTGCCTCTCCATCAGTCTCCCAGAATAAAATGATACTGTAAATGTCTTCGACGTAATAATCAATGCACACTATGCGAGACACCCCTCGCTGGAGCCTGTAGCACGATGGCGTAGCTGGTTCAGATCCAGTACGTACTGGATGGTGATGGTGGTGTGTTTTGGCGACGTCAGAGACGCATGCGCGGTACCGATCTCTGGGTTATAATGCACATGCGCTGGTCTTAAAGGGATACTCCATTTTTTTGGGAAATAGGCTCATTTTACAACTCCACCAGAGTTAAACAGTTGAGTTTTAAAGTTTTCGAATCCATTCAGCCGATCTCCGGGTCTGGGGGTCCCACTTTTAGCATAGCTTAGCATAATGAATTGAACCGGACAAGACCATTAGCATCTCTCTCAAAAAAATGAACAAAGAGTTTCGATATTTTTCCTATTTAAAACTTGACTCTTCTGTAGTTACATCGTGTACTAAGACCGACGGAAAATGAAAAGTTGCGATAAATAGTTCATTTTACAACATTTTAAATCACATGATTTAAAAAAAAAATTTTTTTTTTAATGCGTGTATAGAGAACATTTTAAAATTAAGCCATTTTATTTTATTCAGGTCATATTTGCTGTTGAGTGGAAGCAAAAGTGAGTCAAGTAATTTTCTCCATAATTTTAGTAATATGTATCATAATAACAGTATAATAACAGTATCAAGAAAATAAATCTTACTCAACTTTACTTACTGGACCTAGTTAAGACTGACTTTGGTCTATGTCTGTATTATTACATACAGTTCTGTTATAATATATTATATACTGTACTAATATATTATATACTGTATTATTTTTTTGGGGGGGGGGGGTTTGTACATTTTTTATGTCTGATTTTTTTTGTTGTTATTTTTTTGTTGTTATTTTTTTGTTTTGTTTTGTTATTTTTTTATTTTATTTATTTTATTTTTTTATTGAGTGTTTGTCTCCGTTGTTGTGGGAAATTCAATAAATAAATCAAATCATATAAATCTTGTCAGATATCAAAATAAAAAAAAGTGCTTAATGATATTTTGTCTGGTTCTGTTCTTTAATGGCTTCTTTAATGGCTAATTTTTCCACAGCGATCTGTACCTAAGGTTCCTCTTAATTTGCTGTTCAGTGTCTGTAAGACATGTACGTACATAAAAACATTTTTTTTGATTTTAATATACAAACTGATCACAGCAGTCAGATCAAGCAGTTGTCACTCAAGTGACCATTTATATTTAACTTTATAAATAGTTGTCCTCGGGGCTATAGTGATTGCCGTCACCAGTGTTGTGCCAGTTCACAGCTTTTCTGAACTAGTTCAAGTTCAGTTCATACATGCTCAAAGTGAACAGTTCACGTTCAAAGTTCACAATTTTAATTCTGAACTAGTTCAAAGTTCAGTTCATTTTACTTTTTTCGTGAGATATTCAAATAAATACTTTTTTTCACACTACGAGCTAGAAATCACCATACGTTCTTTGAAGCTGCTCATTGTAGACATTTGCTCATGACACTGCAATTGTGGGTTTCTTACCAGGTGATGAAACTTGCAGCAGTACAGACAAGGTAGACCAGTTCTATACTTAGTGCAATGAAATCTACCAGCATTTAATTAAAAAAAGAATATATAATATGAAATATGTATATATTATTTGATATATATGATATTATATATACATATGTGTGTGTATGAAATGAGCAAAACTCTTGAATGAAGGTAATGAAGGCAAAACTCAAAGGCACAAAAAACTTTATTTTTAAGGAAACTCTCGTCGTTGCCTGCTACGCGACGTTGCTATGCCTACCCCGCTCTGCTGCAATTCATCACGGGTAACGTTGTGCGGAAGCCAGTATGCTATTCAACTATTCTCAGCCGGACACTACGTTGCCCGCAATGCATTGCGCACACAATGTCAAAACCATTTCTGTCTGGTGATACATGATTTAAGCGGCACCAGCGAGAATACAGGAGGGAGGAACTTTCTCTCGTTGCGTTTCAAAAGAGAAAACAGATGTCACTCAGTTTTCAATGGAAAACAAATTCCAACGTTCATTTACAGTGATGTCTGCCGTTCATGACACATAATGTGAACTAATTCACGTTCAAGTTCTTTATTAAAAAATGTGTTGCGTTCAGTTCAACGTTCACGAAAAAATGAGCGTGTTCAATGAACGCGTTCTTTTGAACTCGTTCACGCACAACACTGGCCGTCACATATGAAGAGGTCATATGAAGAGGTAACCTTCAAAGTCTTTGGTCGAGTAAAATGCACGAAGTATTCCTTTCCATCTCCAATATAGCCTGGCGGGAAGTCTTTTAAATAAGTCCCCACAACAAAGGCAACTGGTCAGTTTATATGGCACTTGATACATCTCCTTGTAACCACTGGAGAAAGCACTCCAGTTGACAACAGCAATAGCCGCGTTTCCACTGTCGGGCCAGGGCCGGGCCAGGGCTTTAAACGGGCCGTGCCGGGCTGATAGCCTCGGGCTAAGAGCACCGGGCCTGCGTTTCCACTGTCGGGCCAGAAGCTCCACAGCGCTTCACTAAAACACGCCCGTAACACGCCTCTCTGGAACAACGTCACACTAACCCATCATTTCACCAACAAATGGAAGTTTTATCAGAAAACTAATCAGAAATCACTGGAAACAGCGTTGAAAACAAACATGATTAAAAGCGGCCGTTTGCTGGCATTTTTGTTGTTTACTTGAATATTTAAAACCCAAGCATCGATGTTTTACCACAGGTTTACAATAAAAAGTGATACATTGATCATAATGAATTAATTTATTTCGAAATTGCACATTGGTCACTCAGAAATAAATTACCGTTAGGTCTATTTCACAAAAGAAAGAGGACACACTTACTTCTTCAGTCGCGTCTGTTACTGTTTATCTGGTAGTTACAGGACATATTTACATCACATTTAGAAAGAATGATCATTTCTACAAATATTTGCCACCAAAAATACGACCTGAGGAGCTTTAGCACTCTCTCGACTCCCATACAGATATTTTCCGTCAGAGAAACAGAGGAAGCTCCCGAAAAAAAAGTTGCTTTATTTTATGATAGTCCGGTATAATGAGACGAGACGTAGGCTACTGACAGATACAATAAAAACATGACTGTGATAGCCTTTATGATTGGTCTGATTTCTTCAAGCGTTCACTATGTTTTTTTACTATGCGTATCTTCAAGCGTTTACTATGGTAATGGTTAGCGCGCATAGTCTTTTGCATCACAAACACAAGGCATTCAAACATGAACGCGAGTTAAATTATTGTAAAAGTCTTTAATGCTGACAGAATCATCCGGCGCTGCCGTCTCCCGACTCAGGTGAACTCCGCCTCTGTTCGTAACCACTCCTCTAGCCCGAGCTGGCCCGCTCTGGCCCAAGGTATTCGACGGGCCAGAAATCCTGGCCGTTAGCCCCGAGTAAGCCCCGATCAAGCCCGGGAAGTGACAGTGGAAACGCGACTGGCCCTGGCACGCACTAGCACGGCCCGGCCCTGGCCCGACAGTGGAAACGCGGCTAATGATTATCTGTGTCAGTATATGCGGAAAAGATGATAAACACACAAAAGCTGTGTTTATGTTTCATTCAATAACTTCATTGTTACTTTCCCTGTGTATTCTACATGTCATCAGCTTCCTCTACCATGAACAGGATTATAATCGGTTTCCCTCAATACCTCATTCTCAAGGATTTCCCTTCCGTTGATAGTGATATGAAAGACCAATCTTGCACCTTATTAGGGAAGTAGGCTATTATATAGGCTACAGGCAAGAAGATGGACTCAGAATATGAACTTAACGCGCAAAGTTTCATGCTGAGCGTTTCGTGATATACTGGCATAAAACACTTGATCAATTAATACTAACACTTTCTCTTCTATTCTATTCTATTTTCTCTCTCTCTCTCTCTCTCTCTCTCTCTCTCTATATATATATATATATATATATATATATATATATATAGTATGCCTACGTGTATTGCATTAGCTTAAACTGTCATAGCACTTGCATATTGTCCTCCTATTGTTAGTTTAACTGTAAATCGCTTTGGATAAAAGCGTCTGCTAAATTACTAAATGTAAAATTGGCTTGACATTGGACATTCGCACATTTAGGGACCTTCTCTAAAGTTGCATACAACATTGGCATACACGTTTCTAACTTCAATAGCAAACTTAAATTTATTTGAATAAATATCAAAAATCCAAAGGGTGCGCATTATGCCTGACACTACATGAAGACTTTACAGTTGGTTTTGTGACTGTAAGTCGTTCTATTCAAATGCTATCGGAGTTAGAAACGTGTATACCAAAGTCGTAAACACTTTAGAGACGGTCCCTAAATGTGCGAATGTCCAACATCAAGCCATCTGTATGCCAGTCTATCACTGGGAAACGCTCAGCATTAAGCTTTGCGCGTTATTCTGAGTCCATCTGCTTGCCTGCGAGTTTGGTCTTTTACATCACTGTAGTCCATTTAGCTACGTTAAGCGTTGTATGTCCAGCAGGGGATTCCTGAAGTATTGAGGGAAACCCTAATAGCCTGCATGCAGCACATCGCCACAATATAAAATTAAGGCAACTAAACAACCAAGAGAAATATATGTCAACCTCAAAAATGTAACATTGGATCTGTACATCCGCATCGGGGAATAACATTATAATCTCGTTCACGGTAGAGAAAGATGCATGGAGGCTACACAGGAAAAGTAACCGTGAAGACACTGAATTTAACATAAAACAGCCGTCATAATAATCACAAATACACTTACATTGCTGTAAATGAGTTTGCTCTAATTTTGCTGGTCTTCGTCTACAACACGCACTTTTGCACCCCCTGCTGGTGAGATCGACTAACAGCAGATGGAGTGTATGCTCGGCAATCTACTGCTTTTCCTGCAGTTCCTGGACGTCAATGTTGAATTTACTGTCGAATTTGCAAAGCGAAATAAAATGGACCGAAAATTGCCTGTTGAATATTATTGGTTGTATTTTTTAACAGTTTGAATATTTTGGAAGTGAAATATGGAAGGTGAATATAGAATTTTTAATAATGAAAAGGTGTTTGAAATGTTTTTAATTGAAATATTCACAGCTTAAATATTCAACCATGTTGTTTTTCAGGGGTTGGCCTCTTAGTTCCAGTGAAATGAACTCTTAATGCTTCAGCAATCCAAGACATTTTGGGTAATTTCATGCTCCCAACTTTGTGGGAACAGTTTAGGGATGTTCCTGTTCCAGCATGACTGCGCACCAGTGCACAAAGCAGGTCCATAAACTTTTGGCAATATAGTGTATTTTAACACCCAGTATAACTTATACCATTTGAAAAAAACTATTTTTGAATGTTAACGGCAGTGACTAAAGTGATGTGTTGTTGCAGGAACCGCGTGTGGATAAACCCATCTCAACGGACTGGTGGCGAGTTCAACCAGCCCTCCTCGTTCTCCCGTGGCGGTAATGACTGGAGCAGAGGTGGCGGTAATGATTCGAACAGAGGCGGCGGTAATGACTGGAACAGAGGTGGCGGTAATGATTCGAACCGAGGCGGCGGTAATGACTGGAACCGAGGCGGTGGTAATGACTGGAACAGAGGTGGCGGTAATGACTGGAACAGAAGCGGCGGTAATGATTGGAACAGAAGCGGCGGGACGTCCAAAGACATCAAGAGCTCTGACTTCAGCTTCAGCAACCAGAACAGATTCTCAGCGCTTGACTCCCCGAGCAACTTTGATAAAGCTGGACAAAACTCAACAAATGACAATGCAAAACATGTGTAAGTGCAGTTTTACACTTATGCATTTTTGGGGAGGACTGCTAGTATACACAGCACTTTACCTTTTCCACATTTTGTAATGTTACAGCCTTATTACAAAATAGATTAAATTAATTATTTTCCTAAAAATTCTACAAGCAATACCCCATAATGACAACATGAAAGAAGTTTGTTTGAAATCTTTGCAAATTTATTAAAAATAAAAATAGAAAAAATCACATGTACATAAGTGTTCACAGCCTTTGCCATGACACTCAAAATTGAGCTCAGGTGCAATCCTGTTTCCACTGATCATCCTTGAGATGTTTCTATAACTGGATTGGAGTCCACCTGTGGTAAATTCAGTTGATTGGACATGATTTGGAAAGGCACACACGTCTATATAAGGTCCCACAGTTAACAGTGCATGTCAGAGCACAAACCAGGCCATGAAGCCCAAGGAGTTGTCTGTAGACCTCCGAGACAGGATTGTACCGAGGCACAGATCTGGGGAAGGGTACAGAACCATTTCTGCAACATTGAAGGTCCCAATGAGCACAGTGGCTTCCATCATCCGTAAATGGAAGAAGTTTGGAACCACCAGGACTCTTCCTAGAGCCGTCCGCCCGGCCAAACTGAGCCATCGGGGGAGAAGAGCCTTAGTCAGGGAGGAGACCAAGAACCCGATGGTCACTCTGACAGAGTTCCAGCGTTTCTCTGTGGAGAGAGGAGAACCTTCCAGAAGAACAACCATCTCTGCAGGTCTCCACCAAATTTAGGCCTGTATGGTCGAGTGGCCAGACGGAAGCCTCAGTTAAAGGTACATGACAGCCCGCCTGGAGTTTGCCAAAAGGCACCTGAAGGACCCTCAGACCATAGCCGTGTTTCCACCGCAGGAACTTAGGGACTTTGGGCTGGTACTCGTGTGTTTCCACCGCAGGAACTTTGGGACTTTGGGCTGGTACTCGTGTGTTTCCACCGCAGGAACTTTGGGACTTTGGGCTGGTACTCGTGTGTTTCCACCGCAGGAACTTTGGGACTTTGGGCTGGTACTCGTGTGTTTCCACCGCAGGAACTTTGGGACTTTTGGCTGGTACTCGTGTGTTTCCACCGCAGGAACTTTGGGACTTTGGGCTGGTACTCGTGTGTTTCCACCGCAGGAACTTTGGGACTTTGGGCTGGTACTCGTGTGTTTCCACCGCAGGAACTTTGGGACTTTGGGCTGGTACTCGTGTGTTTCCACTGCAGGAAGTTCCGGGTAAATATTTCCCCCTCCGAAAGTCCCTGCTTGAAAGGTAGTACTTTTTCAAAGTTCAGGAACTTTCAGGGTTGGGACTTGGGCGCTGAACATGCTGATGCATTTTATTTCAACCACCATCTGTTGCGGTGCGTGCAGTAACAGTTGTTTGCTATTCGAATCAACAATGATTCTAAAAAATACGACTGATGGACCAACGACGAGTTTCAGGCTTTATTAAGCTTAAATTCAGAGGAAGAAATCCAGCGGGAACTGTAAAGTAGAGCGCAGTCCTATGTCACCGGAGTAATTTGCCTAATCTTCACGGTACTTTAGACCGCGGTGGAAACACGGCTAGCAACAGGTCTGGGGGGAAAAAATTCCTGGGACAAATTGTTCCGGGTAATTTTGGTGGAAACACAGCACATGAGAAACAAAATTCTCTGGTCTGATGATCCAAAGATTGAACTCTTTGGCCTGAATGGCAAGCGTCATGTCTGGAGGAAACCTGGCTCCGCTCATAACCTGGCCAATACCATCCCTACAGTAAAGCCTGGTGGTGGCAGCATCAGCTGTGGGTATGTTTTCAGCGGCAGGAACTGGGAGACTAGTCAGGGTCGAGGGAAAGATGAATGCAGCAATGTACAGAGACATCCGTGATGAAAACCTGCTCCAGAGCTCTGGACCTCAGACTGGGCCGACCGTTCATCTTCCAACAGGACAACGACCCTGAGCACACAGCCAAGATAACAAAGGAGTGGCTACAGGACAACTCTTGGAATGTCCTTGAGTGGCCCAGCCAGAGCCCAGATTGAACCTGATTGAACATCTCTGGAGAGATCTGGAAATGGCTTTGCACCGACGCTCCAGGTTCTGCAAAGAATGGGAGAAACTGCCCAAAAATAGTTGTGCCAAGCTTGTTGCATCATACTCAAAAAGACTTGTGGCTGTAATTTGTGCCACATGTCCTTCAAGAAAGTATTGAGCAAAGGCTGTGAATACTTATGCACATGTGATTTTTTCATAGGGCTGCACAATATATCGAAATTATCGAAATAACGCAAATATATTGCAATATGTATATCGCAACGGCTTGCAATAACTGGGGTCATGAACAAAAGACAAAGAGAAAATCACTCACTGCTCTTTGCTGAATATCTTAAGTAGCTTTAAACGGGTGGTTGATTTATGATTTCACTTTTCTAACTTTAGTTAGTGTGTAATGTTGCTGTTTGAGCATAAACAACATCTGCAAAGTTATGATGCTCAAAGTTCAAAGCAAAGAAAGATATTTTCTATTAAAGAAATTGCTTTTTAAGGACTACAACAAACGGCTGGTAGAGACTACACCACATTCCTCCCGGGTTAGTGACATCATGAACCCTAAAATTTACATAATCCCCGCCACCTGAACACGATTTATAGATTATCAAGACAGAATATGCTAATCAATGACTAGAAGATAACTACACATCAGCTTCATAAATTCACCAACTAACCATTCAGAAATGTCCTGTTGCTTCTACATGTTGTCACTTCTTCTTGAGTCTCTCCATCATTGTCTGACTCCGGTTTGAACATAAAAGGCTAAATGTTTTTGAAATGTTCAGTGTTTGTCTGTGTGAAGTAAAAGGACACAAGCTGTTGTAGCGCCGCCCCTTGTGCCGGGAGCAGCAGCTCATTTGCATTTAAAGGGACACACACAAAAACGGTGCGTTTTTGCTCACCCTCAAAAAGTGACAATTTTAACATGCTATATAAAAATATCTGTGGGGTATTTTGAGCTAAAACTTCACACACACACTCTGGGGACATCCGAGACTTATTTTACATCTTGTGAAAAGGGCATTATACCACCCCTTTAAATTAGAATCAGTAGGCTATATATTTAATTCATGCAGTGAAAACTAAGCAGTTTTTTTATTTTTACATGTGATTAATCAGTTTGTGTTGTTAAATAACCCTAATGTAGGATAACCTGAATCCCTGAACCCCGAGTTTACACTGATGTTAAAATAACACTTCTTATGCTACAGTAAAACACTGATGTTCACTTTCAGAAGTTTAGGGATGTTTTCTTGTCACAAAAAGAATGTGAAACACGTATGTTGGTTATATCATTTTAAATATATTTTAAAGATAATTTAAGTTTATTTTACACACTTTAGGCATTATCGTATCGCATATCGAATATCACATTATTTAATGAGTTATCGCATATCGCATTTTTATAATATCGTGCAGCCCTAGTTTTTCATTTTTTTATAAATTTGCAAAGATTTCAAACTTTTTTCACGTTGTCATTATGGGGTATTGTTTGTAGAATTTTGAGGGAAATAATGAATTTAATCCATTTTTGAATAAGGCTGGAACATGACAAAATATGGAAAAAGTGAAGCACTGTGAATATATTGATGCACATTTTGTTTTATTGCATATTTGTATTTCAGAGATACAATCCAGACAGACATGGAGGTCTGGGAGACTTCTGACCAGTGGCCGTTTTCATGCTATTCGGTCCTCAGCGCACAGATCTCAGGTCAGTTTAGCTGTCAGTCTTTTGCCTTTCAAGCAAACACGAGCTGCTAAGTTTTGCACGGGTGATAAAACACATGCATGTCTGACAAACATGACCTGCTGGCACTGAGCTGCTGCATTATTTTGCAGTTAGACAACGGGAGGTTTTTATCTTTATATTTGTTAATCTTTTCTTGATATTTTGCAGGGTTTGTTGACTTGTCTCCAGAGGAGCTGAGACAGGAATATTACTCCTGCCGAGCGTCTGGTGATATACAGCCTTATGTAAGACAGCCACTTCACTTCTTCAGTGAATGAGCAGATTCAGGAGACTTTATTTCCCATGATGCTGCATCTGAGCATTTCATGTAATCCTGTGTGGTGTTTCAGGTGAACTCAGTCCAACTGCTGGCCAACCAATGGAGTAGCAGAGTTCAGGAGCTGCGAGCCATGAGCAACTCCACTCAGATCAGTGTGGTAAGATGATGTTCCTCACTTGGCATTGAACCGGATGGACAGAAAGAGTTTCAGTAAGGGATAATGTACATCCAGCCGGTTGTTATCTCAGAATAAACCCGACCGGGTGATCAGGATCAGGTCTTCATCAGCCTGAAGGGGTTTATTCTGAGATAACAACCGGCTGGATGTACATTATCCCGCTTATTACATGGATACTTGCCACATAAGTAAATAATTAGACAAGAAATATTCATCTGAGTTTAAATATTTTATTAGCTCTTTAAACGCAAAGCTTCCGCGGAGAGAGCAGGTGCAGAGCGGCGAGACATTTAAGAGATACGGTATACAGTTAAACCACTTATTACACAGCATTTCACCACATAAATAATTATAGAGATATATTATTAAAATTATGAAATATAAGAGATATTGATTTCAGATTAAACTGTTTTAAAATCATACATGTTTGTTATCCTATCATCCAACAGTGTACCAAACAATAGTCACAAAATGGCCACCGCTGCATTTGTATGAAACGAGAGAGAGCGAGTCCATGATATTGAATGGCATAATTAAATAACTGTTCACAAAATATTGATTTGACTGAGTTTTCATGTATTTTATTAGCTCACCACATGCAAAACTTCCACGAAGAAAACCCATTCCTAGCGAGTGTATAGTTCAGTGACCCGGATGAGCCTGTGCTTCTGTTCTCAGCGGTTGTTATCCGGGAATAATATACCGCTGGAACGCGCGATTGACCAATCAGAATCAAGTATTCAAATGTAAAGCCAAAACAATCTCCGTTACTGTAATTTCCTATTATCACTGTGAAGCTGCTTTGAAACAATCCATATTGTTAATGTATAAATTAAGGTGACTTGACTATTCCACAGAGCCGTGTAATAAATCGTGTTGTTGATGTCCTCAGATCTCAGAGCTGAATAACTCCAGTTCCCAGACACCATCACAGGGGTTCGGTGCGACACCATCAGGGTTTGGAACCACATCATCATCATCAACGACAACATCTGGCTTTGGAGCAGGAGGTTTGTTCTGGATTTCTTCACAGTAATAAACAGGAAAATAACAGTGTCAAAGGTACACTCTGATATTGGCCCTCTAGAGGTTAAAAAACAAAATGAGTTTTTTTTCTTAAATATATACATGTGTGTGTGTGTGTATTTATATAAAATAATTATACACAGTACACGCACATATATTATGTAAACACAAACTTTTATTTTGGATGCTATTAATCGTTGCCCAGCACTAGTTAAAATTGAATCAAATGTTTTGTGTTGTTAGGAGCTGATATCCCGGTAAATTTAAATGAAACCTATCAGCTCTTTGAAAATAAACATCTATATTGTTTTCTCAGGGTTTGGTTCCGGCCCTCAGAGCAGCAGCAGCTTCAGCTTTGCTTCATCCAAAACTGACTTCGGAGCTTCACATACTACCCAGAATGCACCTGGGTTTGGAGACGCTGTGTTCAGCACTGCTCAGACGGCACCAGGTTTCGGCAGTCCCGCTCCGTCTGCGACCTCCTTTTCTTTTGCCCCGTCAGCTGCAGAAAACAAGCCCAGCTCAGCAGCCGGGTTCAGTTTCAAGACGTCCGCGGGAGGACTGGGCTCCGGGTTCGGGTCCTCGGCACCGGTCGCGAGCAGTGGCTTCGGTCAGAGCAGCGGTGTGTTCAGTGGAGCTGCAGATTCTGCTGGGGGTTCAAGAGACAGTCTGTTCACGGCCCAGAGCGACCTGACAGCCGAAGAACTGAAGGAGTTCACCGCCAAGCGCTTTACTCTGGGTCAGATCCCTCTCAAACCTCCTCCTGCTGACCTCCTCATGGTCTAACACTGACTCTGGGGGTCTGAGAACGGACTCATCTTTTTAATGCAATATTAATAAACATGTTTATGGACTAAGACAGTGAGTTTTTGTGTTTTAGTTAAACTTGACTGAAATTGCATTGTGGGTAATCCTTTAAAAATACTTGGTATTATGGTAAATCATGGTCAATATCAATGATATTGCATATGAAGTAATATTAACAAATCCAATTTTATCTATCAAACTATGAAAAAGTGCATATGAATAGCATTTGCTGCATACAATCCCTTATTGCTGTGCCGTAGTACAGTGATGCTATCAAAACCACGGTACTGAATGATTCTCTTATTTATATACAAAAGTATTTACATGATACTGTAAAGAATACTATGGTGCATTTGCAAGATATACGAATACCATGTTCAAAAACCATGATGTTATAGTACATTTGCAAAAAGCAAGTGCTTTGTGTTCAAAATGAGCATAAAATAATAAACAAAAAATGTAATTAAAATGTATTTACTATATATACAGTATATTCAGAAATTATGAAATGCAATTATAAAATGTTACAAATATTTGTTAAATACCGTTTTTATCATTATTCTCATTTATTTTGTTTATGTGGTTGTAAAGTCATAATTTAGTTATAATATTGTTTTGATAATCTGCTTGCTATTTACTGTTTTAACAGGCTTATTATAAAGTAATTTAATTTCAATTAATTGATTGCACGGATATGACTTTAAGCACGGAAGAAAGATGGAAATAAGCAGTTTCCCGGGAAATCCGCCCCGACAGCTCTAAAATCAAACGTAATTTTAGGGTAAGTCAAAACACGGTTTGCATTTTTGTTTATGTACTCGCTAATTATTTAAATTCTGTTAATTTCGAAGAAAAGAAAAAAAGATACGTGATTTGCGTATTAACCCATTCAGACCCTGCGTCCATTACAATGGACATCACATGTCAACCCCCCTTTTTTTTACTTCTGGAGCATTTCACCTAGTTTAAAGCCTGCAGTCCATTAGATTGGACGCTTGTCATCCAATCAAATGGCAGAAAAGCTCTGCATGTAGTAATTATAAAAAAAAACACTAATTTGAAGAGAAGCATGTCAGCACTTCACTCCAAACACAGAAGCAAGCAACATTTTCTATGGTTTTATTTAAATTTTTTGATATGTTTGTCAGTATTTCATAGTTTGTATGTAAAATAGAAAGATTGAACTTATTAATTAAAGTTAAAAATCAATTGTAGAATTTCAAATTTTAAATCAGGATTTTTTCAAATGTGTCTGTCCATTAGAATGGACAGTGGGTTCAAAAGCCTGTTACTGAAATCACATTCCAGTAATTGAAGTCCAGTAATGCTGATTGAAATTTCTTATATAAAAAATCTATATCACAGTACCGATACATTTTTTAAACTTTTTCATATGCAGAATATATAGTTCTTGAAGTGCTTGAACATATAGCTGATGGAAGTATCTCAGATGTTGACTTTATGTGGAGTGATGATGAGGAAGATGGAGATGTAAGAAAAATATCCGTATAAACTTTATAAAGTAAAATGACTAGCTTCCGGCCAAACGAAACATACGGATTTGACATAAATCTAAAGCGTAACTTGAAAATGAATTATTTTTCTTACACAAACGCATCGCTTCGCTTCAGAAGGCCTTTATTTACCCCCAAGAGCCGCATGGAGCACTTTTATCATGGATGGATGCACTTTTATGGACTTTCAAAACAGAAACAACCATTCACTGCCATTATAAAGCTTGGAAGCCAGGACATTTTTTAATATAACTCCGATTGTATTCGTCTGAAAGAAGAACGATGTCATACACCTAAGATGGCTTGAGGGTGAGTAAATCATGGGCCAATAAAAAATTTTGGGTGAACTATCCCTTTATAGGTATAGTACACCCCAAAATTATATTTGTCATCACTTACTCATCCTTATGTTGTTCCAAATCTGTATGAGTTTCTTTATTCGGCTGAACACAAAAGAAGATATTTTGAAGAATGTCGGTAACTAGACAGTTGACAGTATAGCCATTGATTTCCATATGTTTTCCTACTATAGCCTATATTTCCTAATAACTACATATTATATTTATTATGATATAATATTATAATTATTAGTAATTATTTAGAAAATTATAATAATATTTATCAGTAATGTATCAATATAGATATTACAGTACAATACCGTATAATTAATTACAGCAAAAGCAGATCAAATGACGAAATACAGTACAAATACAGTAAAGTACTATTTGGTAGTTTACAGTACTGATCTTGTGTACTGTAAAGTGAATTACAGTACAGTTACTGGAAATCGAAATACATGCATCATGCATGGCAACCGTGCTGCCAGTAATGTACTGTAGAAATACAAGAAAATCGTTAACAGAGAAATTGTTTCAAAGATGCACACAGTAAATTACTCTAACGTGAATGCGTTGATTGATTCCTAGGTTTATTTTGTTATGAATAAACAAATGTGCGATCTATAAAGCAAAAACCTTACAATTAAAGTTGAAATGTTGTAATGTTCAAGTTTTTGATCTAAAAAAAGAAAGATGCGCAAAGAAAATGACTCTAACATGACCATATTGATTGATTCTAAGATATTTAGTTTGTTACAAACAATGTGCAATCTGTAAAACAAAAGCCTCAAAATTAAAGTTGAAATGATATACTGTTGAAAAGTTTTTGACCTTGAGAAAAAGCTTTAAGTATATACTAACAATTTTTATGTTTATTATTTAATTTTATGTTGGTACATTTTTGTGAAGTACACCTGTTTTGACCTGACGTCCATTGAAATGGACAAAAAAAATTACAATTAAAGCCAAACATTTTTTTTATTTGGTCTCATTTATAGAAGCCTCATGAGCTGGGAAAATGTACTTTTATATTTTTCAGAAACTTAAAACATAATTCAGGTCTGAAGGGGTTAACTCGTCTTAACATCAGGGTCATGTGACAGATGATTGATTGGTAGGGATGCAGCGCGCGACGCCCGAAAAACGCCGGAAGCGGGAAACCCAAACACACACACACACACACACACACACCCAGACCAGAGACTCATGTCTCGACGCGACGCGACAGATGGCGGGTTCAAATATGTATTTGGCATTTTGCGATCGTTATATCCCGTCGTGCAGACTCTGGAGGAGTTCACAGATGGGCTTGTGTTCTCTGATGGACGGAAGCCGGCTCTGCTGGAGGAAAGAGACGGAGCGCGTTTTAAAAATCTCGTCAGAGGACTGATGATATGCTCGTTCACGCCACCACAGCAGCAGCGCGTGCCCGCACAGGTACCTCACACTCAACGCACACCTGTTTCTGACAGTTCGTTTGTTTACACATCAAAACAAACTGGGGTTTCAGCAAAGTTTTGATCATTTAGAGGCCTTAGAATGTCATGTATTAAATATGATTCAGAAGGCTTTATTGGGTTGATTACATTTCAGTCCCTTACGAAAATGAACCATGTTTTTATTATAGTAAAAGTGTAGTAAGTAACGTTAATCATGTTTTTTGGAGGATTGATTACCTTGTATGAAGACCTCCGATGCAAAAGCCTGTAACAGCCACCTATGTCAAAAATGAGATAATAATATTGAGTAATAATAATACTTTCACTTCAAACTCACTAAATCCCAGACTCAGCACATTCAGAAATGTACTTTGGTAGAAACCTATGTCAGAAACATGATTGACAAGAACTGATATTTGACTGGTTTTGTCCGTCCTTCTGTTAGACTGTCTCACACATGAATTATGTTGAATATCTGTCAGCTGTTAAATTTAACTACACAATTAGATAATACCAGTTTAGCTCAACCAGTGACCAAGCAATGCTTCATTTTGTTCAGTCTGTGTGTAAAAAGAGCATTAGCAATTAAAGAAAAAACACTTCAGCAAAACTTGATCAGCTCAAAGTGTCCCAATCATTTTTGGCCCCAAATTTTGTATAAATGTTACTGGTAGTCTCTGTATGAAGAATATTTTGGTATAATATGTCACAGTTTACTTTATTTTTCTCTCCTCACTTACAGAAATGAACTATAGTGTCCTGCACACACTAATGAAGAAAAATTGGTTTGACTGTAAGTAACTTTATAAACTATAATCACTGTTTAAATGATATATTATGTGTCTTATTTCAGCTCAGCACGCTTCCGGAGGTTCTGGCGTTCACCCTAAACCACATTAAACGGAAGAAGCTGAGGAACGTCCTGGGATTCGGCTATCAGTGCAATGACGTGACGGCCTGTTCGGATCCGTTCCGGTTCCACGGAGACGTTTCCCAGACGGCGGCGTACATCAGCACGAGCGAGCTGTGGAAGCGGATCAACCAGCGTCTGGGAACCGAGGTCACGCGGCACCTGCTACAGGACTGCACCGTGTTCGCTACCGTCCCGCCCTCGTGTCTGCTACAGGTGTGCGGAGAGCCCGTGTACGACCGGCTAATCCCGCGCGCATGGTCCGGGTTTTCCCTCAGCCACGTCTCGAGTCAAACGTGGAAAAATCCCGGTGTCCCGTGTAAGATGATCCCAAGAGACGCTAAGAAGATCCCAAGAGACGCTAAGACGGTCGCAAGAGACGCTAAGACGTTCGCAACAGGCGCTAAGGCGGTCGCAACAGACGCTAAGGCGGTCGCAACAGGCGCTAAGACGGTCACAACAGATGCTAAGACGGTCACAACAGACGCTAAGGCGGTCGCAACAGATGCTAAGACGGTCACAACAGACGCTAAGACGGTCACAACAGACGCTAAGGCGGTCGCAACAGGCGCTAAGACGGTCACAACAGACGCTAAGGCGGTCACAACAGGCGCTAAGGCGGTCACAACAGACGCTAAGGCGGTCACAACAGACGCTAAGGCGGTCACAACAGACGCTAAGGCGGTCGCAACAGACGCTAAGGCGGTCGCAACAGGCGCTAAGACGGTCACAACAGACGCTAAGACGGTCACAACAGACGCTAAGGCGGTCACAACAGGCGCTAAGGCGGTCGCAACAGGCGCTAAGACGGTCACAACAGACGCTAAGACGGTCACAACAGACGCTAAGGCGGTCACAACAGGCGCTAAGGCGGTCGCAACAGACGCTAAGACGGTCACAACAGACGCTAAGGCGTTAACAGTCTCAAGAAAGAGAGCGAGAGATGACGAGAAGCACGATAAACATCCTGTTATGAAGAAGCGAAAACTGATTACGGATGAATCCGACGGGCCGTCGACCGCTAATCACGGATCTCGGAGCTGGAAACCCGCTGAGCAACGCCCTCCTCGACCGTCACACTGTTCGATACGCGTTCTTAGCATGCTGTATAATGGGCGGGGCATGAAGAGCTTCCTGCTCAACAGGAAACTGAAAGATGTGGGCGGGGCTAGACGTCTGCAGGGGGCGGATCTCGTCCGGATGATATTCCTCCAATCAGAGTTAAACACACAGACGAGACCGAAGAAACTTCCAAAGCGTTTCTTCGCGATGGTTCCCCTGTTCAGTCGACTCTTACGCCAGCACAGGAAGTGCCCGTACGCCTTGTTCCTGCACAGGAAGTGCTCTGGGACTCAAGACGCGCAAGATATGGAGTCGTTGCTCAAATTGCACTTCTCCGCGTACAGGGTGTATCTGTTCGTGAGGGAATGCTTGCTTTACGTTGTTCCTGAGGAACTTTGGGGATCCCAGGAAAATCGACTTCACTTCCTGTCCAATGTGAAGAACTTCCTGCATCTTGGGAAATTTGAGCGCCTCCCGTTGGACCAGCTGATGTGGAAGATGAAGGTTAAGGCCTGCCATTGGCTGGGACACAAGAAACGTGCGTCTTTAACGCCTTTATTCGTGACTCTTATTTATTACAACTTTGTAAAGAAAAACAGATTATCGTTAACTAAAACTAAAACCATAACAAAACATTTCCATTACTTGAAATGAAATAAAATAAAATAAAAACTATATTTCAGCTAGTTGCCAAGGCAAAGTTCATCATTCATTTATTTGAAGTACTAAAATAAAAATATATGAGCATATTAAAAAAGCTAAAGATTACAAAAATATGCAACAAAATGACTAAAACTAATAAAAAAAAATTTTTAAAAGTTAATTGCTAATATTAATAAAAACTATGATATTATATCTAGGGTTGGGAATCGTTTCTGATTTCGATTCCAATAAGGTAAAAAAAAAAAACGGTTTGTTATCCTATAATCCTATAAAATATCATTCACATTTAGTCTTATTGCAAAACATTTAATTGTTGAATATCATGAACAGAAATCAACAGGCTAGAGAACACTTACACAAGGAGCGTTTGCCTGAGGTTTAAAAACACCATAGAAGAACAACTAGCAGAACTAATATAAACTTCAAGCATTATTAAAGACAAGTAAACACTCAGGAATAAAAAAAGAACAAATAAAAAATTAGCAATCACAACAAATAGACACAAATGAACAAAGATACGACTGAAATAAACAGTGTTTTAAGATTTTCAGGTTCAGAAACTGTGATCAAATGTAAAAAAACACTGCAGTTTATTAATAAAATATATTACAAATGTAGTAACAAAAGTTATTCAGCCAAGAACGAGTGAATTTTCTCTTTTGATTAGTGTTATTATAGAGAATGCAGGAATATTAGAGTTATTATAGAGGGAATATTAGGCTGCTGTCACTTTAAGAGCTGCACTGATCCCATATACTGATACACAACACGCCTGAGAACAGTGCGAGTCGCTCGCTTGAATGCTTTAAAGTCACATTGAAATGCTCACAAAAGAATCGATAAGAGGAATCGAAATTTTTATTTTATAACAAGTATCTGATTCCTGACCTCAAGTATTCGATTCCCAACCCTTAGTACAGTAGTCAACATTTGAAGTGGATCAAAACCTTTCGTCAAAGTTATACATGATGAATTTTGAACAATACCCGTTCTTGTCTTTTGATCCACTTCAAATGTTGGCCTCTGTGTCTCACTGGCAGTAAATGACCAGTGAAGAGCTTGAGTGACTGAGCTGATGTGTTGCTGTAGGTCACTGCGCCAGTGAGCATCGCTACAGAGAGTGGATCTGTGCTCAGTTCCTGGCCTGGACGCTCAGTGGTTTCGTGGTGGGTCTGGTGCGGGCGCTCTTCTACGTCACCGAGAGCATGGGGCAGAAACACGCGCTGCGCTTCTACAGGGCTGAAGTCTGGAGTAAACTACAGGACATGGCCTTCAGGTGCGCGAAACAACAGTCATGTGACTCACGACACACGTCAAAAGACATAAGAAATCATATTTGAGTAGAAACCCGAAATGAAGCCCGTTTTTAGGATTATGGGTTTTTTGCTCACTTCTCATTATTGTAAATAAAACTAGTTTTTACTACCATTTATACTATTTTTTTATTACAGTACATAGATATGTTCTTTTAAACTTCAATTTTTTATTTATTTTGTAGATGCTTTTAGTTGAAAATTATGTAAATTTTAAATAAAGTTATAAGTCAAATGTATATTTAAATATATTAATTTTCATATACACATTTTTTTTATAAATATTTACATTAAATATGAATATATTCAACTAGAAAAGTTATTTTAAAATGTTTTATATAAATATACAGTAGTCAACGTTTGAAGGGGATCAGAACCTTTCATCAAAGTTATACATGAATTTTGATCAATACCCGTTCTTGTCTCAGGACAACTTTGATGAACTTTTTTTGATCCACTTCAAATGTTGACTAAAAATAAATCTTATTGTACTACTGGTAGTATTGTTTGTACTGAATTTAATTTATGCTAATTATTAAAAACTCTCTGAACCTGATTGTATAACTGCAATGAGAAATATTAATATTATTGTCCTCATTAATGTTACCATCTCATTAATGGTCATTAATGGTAAAGTGTCCATGGACACTTGGACCTTCATATTATTGTACTCTGAAAACTATTTAATGAGCTATATTTTTGAGAAATGTTTATCAGTGTGCTAGTGTTTGGTTCTAGTCCTGATCTGATTGTTTGTTGTCAGAGTTCATCTGTCTAAGGGCCAGTGGAGGGCCCTGTCTCCGTCTCAGGCCTTGAAGTTCCCGAAGACCACGGTAACATCCCGAATCCGGTTCATCCCGAAGGTGAGCAGCATGAGGCCCATCACTCGACTCACGGGGAGCAGAGAGTCCCTGCTGGTGCGTTCACTAGTGTTACACATCACACATCTCATGTCTCACGTCTCACTAGGGTTACACATCTCACATCTCACTAGGGTTACACATCTCACTAGGGTTACACATCTCACTAGTGTTACACATCTCACTAGGGTTACACTAGGGTTACACATCTCAGTAGGGTTACACATCTCACTAGTGTTACACATCTCACTAGGGTTACACTAGGGTTACACATCTCACTAGGGTTACACATCT
>NC_138736.1:41350086-41420086 GCF_965113295.1 Leuciscus leuciscus
ATTTAAAGACAGGCTTTGTGCTTTCAGTTTGAGGTCTCTGTGAAAGTTTTAAAACATTCTTTTAGTGCCACTTTAGAGCGCTCACGTCCGTAGTGGAGAACTGTCTGTAATTTTTTTTTTTTTTTTTTTTTGTGAAATAAATTAAAAAAAAATGCAACTTAGTCCAGTTCGACTTAGGCTATATATGTTTTTTTCTTCCTCGTGGCGCATTTTTTGACTGATATGCGTCTCCGGAGCGACTTATAAAATGATAAATTCTCCTCCCCCTTCACATCTGTCACAATCATTTATAGCCTATTTATGCTACCTTTGCAGTTTGAATAAACCACATATCACACATATATCAACAGGGCATCTTGTTTTATCTTTAATATTTATGAATTTCTTAAATAACTGAACTTTAACAACATAAGGGCAGATCCTTTATCTCAGCTGATGATTCTTTGAAGTGACGCTCGAGTGATCAGGAATATATACATGTAATCTGTATACACTACATTTAGTGCCCTTATCAAGTGACCCACCAGTTGAGTCACTTTACTGCCATTCACAGATCCTCTCCCGTGGCCTCATGGGATAGTAGTGTCCATCATATATACTGCAGTACACGAGATCCAGGGGGCGGAGTTGGATCCAGATCTAAGGGGTGGAGATTGGTAGTTTTAGGGGTGGGTTTAGGGATCAGGGGGTGGAGATTGGTAGGTTTAGGTATATGTAAGGTGGGAGGAGTTGGATCTGGATCCAACTCCTCCCCCTGGATTTTGTGTTCTGCAGTGAGGACCATCTCATCATATACGCACTTCAGAAGTATGTTATCTGGGTACTTTATGCCTTCTCTTTAATGAGTACTGTGTATTCTGACATACTTCTTTTGTCACATACTGTTTTTTTCTTCTTTTTTCCGGATGCAGACGATTATAGTCATTCAACAGTCTTTGACATCATCAAGTGAGTTTTTTGCTCTTAAATATTTGATAATTTGAATATTTGATAATAGGTTGCCAACTTTAAGTTCAGGATGCAGTGAGTTTTTTTTTTTTTTTTTTTTAATTTCGACCTTGATTCACTATCAATTCACATGTATATAGCCTACTGTACATATAAGGAAAACATATTTTGTTGAATGCAGTTTGCCTTTTTAGCACTATTTTTTACTTTTCTTGGGTTAAATTCAGTATTTTCTTGCATTCATTAAAGGGGCGGTTGATTATGATTTCAATTTTATTCCCACCAAACTTTTTCAACATGATGAATGTATATATATATATATATTTTTTTTTTTACATTTATTTATATATATATATATGTGTGTGTGTGTGTGTGTGTGTGTGTGTGTGTGTGTGTGTGTGTGTGTGTGTGTGTGTGTGTGCGCGCGCGTGCGTGCGTGCGTGCTTACGTGCGTGTGTGTGTGTGTGCGTGTTTAATGTATTATTGGTCATGAAGTAATTAAAAACAGCTGATCTGCTTATTTGGAGATCAACAAATTGGATGTGTTTAAGACAAAAACTACAGGTTACACATTGAGTTGACAGATTGAACGTTCTGGTTTTCCTTTTTTTTTACTTCAAGATCTGAGGTGAATTATCCATTGGTGCTTTCAGTACGGCTACAAATGGAACACTAAATGATGTACTAAATTATACATTTAGACATTTCTGTTGCACTAGTTGAAGTGGCAAAAAAAACTACTGATCAGCAACACACACACACACACACACACACACACACACACTCTGTGGTTTGAGCGTTGCAGGGAGGTTTATGCTACTCGGAGAGAGCAGTTTTGCATTAGTATTTCCATTGATCTCAATAGCAGATTTCCAGATAGGACAGACACCCATAAATAATAGCATTCCAGTAAAAGCAAGCTTTACTTTCATGACAAGAGCAACAAGGATAATTCAGTAGGCCTTCATGTATGCACAAAACAAATGTATCATTTATTTATTATGTCGAACTGACAAATTTGCTTTGAAAAGAATGGTTTAATCTTACATCTTCGTTTTGCAAAATGTTTCAGTTTCATGCATTGCAGTTTACTTTGTATAAAAAAACCCTATATAAGACTGTAACATAGAGCTACTCATTATGAAAACAATCAATACATTAACATTTCAAGGGCACAATATTCACATGTCGAAAAGCAACAAAATTAAAATAAAAGAAACAACACTTTACAAAACTACAAGATACAAAAGAAATGTTAAGGGTGGGGGGGGGGGGGGGCTGCTGTGGCCCTCAATTCACACACGCCACACTTAATACCCACACACACCCACTCTGGTGAGGTCAAGCCAAAGAAGCACTGCACTAAATGTGGACAGCATTAAACAGCAGCTAAACCCCTCCCCTATACACCTTCCCCACCCCTCCAAATACAGAGGGGAAAAGGACGAAACAATAAACACTATGATTGGCTAGTACTAACCAGCCCTAATTAAAAATCAACAGTCACAAAAAAAATATATAAAACCAATAGTGAAAGTAGGAGTTGACTGATCGTAGGCTTCTGGTTGGGATGTAGACTCGTAGGAGTGAGTGAAAGTAGGAGTTGACTGATCGTAGGCTTCTGGTAGGGATGTAGACTCGTAGGAGTGAGTGAAAGTAGGAGTTGACTGATCGTAGGCTTCTGGTAGGGATGTAGACTCGTAGGAGTGAGTGAAAGTAGGAGTTGACTGATCGTAGGCTTCTGGTAGGGATGTAGACTCGTAGGAGTGAGTGAAAGTAGGAGTTGACTGATCGTAGGCTTCTGGTAGGGATGTAGACTCGTAGGAGTGAGTGAAAGTAGGAGTTGACTGATCGTAGGCTTCTGGTAGGGATGTAGACTCGTAGGAGTGAGTGAAAGTAGGAGTTGACTGATCGTAGGCTTCTGGTTGGGATGTAGACTCGTAGGAGTGAGTGAAAGTAGGAGTTGACTGATCTTAGGCTTCTGGTAGGGATGTAGACTCGTAGGAGTGAGTGAAAGTAGGAGTTGACTGATCGTAGGCTTCTGGTAGGGATGTAGACTCGTAGGAGTGAGTGAAAGTAGGAGTTGACTGATCTTAGGCTTCTGGTAGGGATGTAGACTCGTAGGAGTGAGTGAAAGTAGGAGTTGACTGATCTTAGGCTTCTGGTAGGGATGTAGACTCGTAGGAGTGAGTGAAAGTAGGAGTTGACTGATCGTAGGCTTCTGGTTGGGATGTAGACTCGTAGGAGTGAGTGAAAGTAGGAGTTGACTGATCTTAGGCTTCTGGTAGGGATGTAGACTCGTAGGAGTGAGTGAAAGTAGGAGTTGACTGATCGTAGGCTTCTGGTTGGGATGTAGACTCGTAGGAGTGAGTGAAAGTAGGAGTTGACTGATCTTAGGCTTCTGGTAGGGATGTAGACTCGTAGGAGTGAGGGAAAGTAGGAGTTGACTGATCGTAGGCTTCTGGTAGGGATGTAGACTCGTAGGAGTGAGTGAAAGTAGGAGTTGACTGATCGTAGGCTTCTGGTAGGGATGTAGACTCGTAGGAGTGAGTGAAAGTAGGAGTTGACTGATTGTAGGCTTCTGGTAGGGATGTAGACTCGTAGGAGTGAGTGAAAGTAGGAGGGAGCTGAGCCTGTGATAGATCTGTAAGCAAGCGTTAATGCCTTGAACTTGATGCGAGCAGCGAGTGGTATAGCCAGTGCAGAGAGATGAACAGAGGAGTGACGTGGGCCCTCTTGGGCTCGTTGAAGACAAGACGAGCTGCAGCATTCTGGATCATTTGCAGAGGTTTAGTTGCACATGATGGAAGTTCAGCCAGAAGAGCATTGCAGTAGTCAAGCCTAGAGATGACCAGAGCCTGGACGAGAAGTTGTGTTGCATGCTCAGTTAGGAAAGGCCTGATCTTCCTGATGTTGTGCAGTGCAAACCATTAACGAGAATGTCATTTTTAATCTAAATTTTTATATCATAAGTAAAACATAGTTTAAATCATTATTTTATTTATTTTTAATTTTGCTAAATTATGCTGGTCAAGAAATCAAGAATTTATTGCCAGAACTAGAATCTGAAATCAAGCATCTGTTTTCTTTGTTTAAAAAAAAAAAAAACGTTGCTCAGTTACTTTTTTTACAGTGTATCCCTCACAGCCAAGTTTTCATCCATGACGGAAAAGGCATCTGTGACCAGTGTTGTTTTTGGCAGCCCTTTAAGTTTTAGTCTTAGTCTTAGTCTTTTGGACGAAAATGCTTTTTAGTTTTAGTCACATTTTAGTCACTTATAAACTTGATAGTTTTAGTCAAGTTTTAGTCGACGAAAACACAAAAAGGTTTTAGTCAAGTTTTAGTCAATTTTAGTAAAAAAAAAAAGAAAAAAAAAAGTAGTCTTTAACAAATTAATTTAGGTTAAAAAGTATTGGAAATGGGCTTAGGTTTGACAAGTGTTGCAATTCATAAAACAGCAGTTTACCTTAAAACCTTTGCATAATAAACTAGACTTTCTCATTGATGGAGATGCAGTGCTGCCAAGCTGTAGGCTACTTCATTGTTGCATTGGGCAGAAACCTTTTATCCCCATATTTCAAGTTATTCGGTTGTTAAGTCGTGACGTAACCAATGCTCTTTCCGGGTCCAAAGTCCAGGTCCTCTCTACCTACCTACCGCTTTCGCTAGTGTTTTGGTTATTATTGAGTGTTTTTACAATGCCGCAGTGCTGTGTCCCGTGTCCCGAGCTAACTCACTTCAACCTCGTAAATCTTCTTTTTCATTGATGCCTGGACTCTACCCTTAATTATGCCACCTGAGTGATGAGCTACACTAACCACTCTGTTGGTGTTAAAGGAATTTAAACCCTTTTTGACCGCCAAGGGTGCCTCACTAAGAAGGACGTGATCGTAAATAAATTTACAGGTTCCACCGTTGTTATTTCTGGACGAGAGGAGCGCTTGGACCCAAAACGTCACGCGTGACGTCAGACTTAACAATCGGATATTTTTTCCATGAATTGATGCTCTTCTAAAATTTCAGCACATTGGCTATTTTCACCAGTAATCACAGTAATAAAGGAGTTTAAACAGCAAAAAACTTTGAGCTACTACAACATTACACACAGATAAAGTGGTAACAGTGGAATCACTGTTTTACTCAAACAAAGCCAGGAATAAAAACATTATTACTTTGGCAATTGTGGCTTTATTATATAATTAGTTAAATAATAATTTGTTATAATCTAAGTTATATAATAATTATATATTACTTTGTACCAATTAGCCCACTAAACTAATGCTCGGACACACTCAGTCTCTCTCGCGTACACTCGGTGGTCTCTCGAGCGCAGACACGCGGTCTCTCTCGCGCACTTTCGGTCTCTCTCGCGCACTGTCGCTCGCTCGCGCAGTTCGTTTCGCTTTTGTCCATATCGAAGATGTGTGGCGAGTGACTAGCCGCAGCCGCAGGTGTGTTGTTGTGTGGAATCTGGTGCGCGGCATGGCGGCAGCCGGGTGGTGGGCGTACCCAAAACAAGGATAGGAAGCGGCAGCATTGCTGATACTTTTTTTTTAGCTCAAAACAGACAGATTTCACGCAAATTAGGCAGAAATGACATGCATTGTGAACGTCAGACTTACAATCATTTTCGTTCCGTCTCGTCTCGTCAACGAAAACTCAAAAACGTCTCGTCATGTTTTAGTCACCTTAGAGCCATTTTTTGCTAGTCATCGTCGCGTTATCGTCATAAAAAAAAGGTGAGTCAACGAAATCATTTCGTTATCGTCATCGTTGACGAAAACAACATTGTCTGTGACTGAAGTCTATTGTTAATATCAGTTGTCAACCCCAGTACCAGCTGTTAAGATCATTAACTACTCTATAGTTCTTGTTTCTTCTGATATGATCGCAAGCATTACAGGCATGCTCAGAACCAAAGAAGCCTGTTCTTGCTACAAAATGTTCCCGCCAGGTGAAGAACTGCCTGTACAAATCATAATTTTGGTCCAGAAGCTTAAGATGTTCAGCTAGCTCTTTGGGGGAGTTGAAGTCATCCACATGGATAAAGGCACTTCCTGGTATGAATTCCTCATAGTTCTTCCTGGGTGGGCCGAGGACCACGGGAACAGTGCCGAGAGATAGAGGGTTGTACAGTTTTTCTGTAATGTAGTCTTTATGGATGGAGTTCTCAAAGGACAGGTAGAATTTACAGCTGGACACCACATCTGAATAATCTTTAGCACTAATGCGCCTGTTGAAGTGATTTCCGTAGGTTTCTATATTAATGTGTTCTTTTAACTCTTCGTAGTATTTTGACCGCTTAAAGTTAGATTTCCAGTTACTTACAATCCAGCAAACAAGTTTATTCTTATGTGGGATTTCATCATGTTTCTTTCCACCAGTGTTCTCTGAGATTCACCCGTAAGGGACCATGATGTCTGAATCTTGTCTGTAAGTCGTGGTCAGATTAAACAGATTGTTTAGATTTGACCGCTGTCCTGAGTTACTGGGAGATTCCATGTTCATCCAGACCCATTTCTGGAATGGAGGTCGTGGCAGTTTCGGCATGTTGGACAAGTCCCCATAGATGTCTCTGTGATGAAATAAAACGCCATGTGCTTTGTTAAACTGACTCTTGTTGACTGTCAAGTGGCAGCCGTGGATGTCGTACATTGAACTACAGAGTCCTAAATCAAACTGTTGCCCAAAAGGCCACATCCAGATCAGGAGAATGGTGTCTAGATCGCCTCCCTGCGATGAAGCCGCTTCTGTTTGTGTTAACTGGTGTCTGACAGAGGTGAAGTTCACCATACAGGTGTTGTTCACTATTTGGATTTGATTTGGCGTCTTAAGAGCATTGATGCAGATGTTTCCGCAGACATCATGTTTGGGAACAGCTGGACAGTTTAACCAGTTTACTGTCGGCTCAAAGTACACGTAGAATATTGCTGAGAAAAATGCCATCAAAACCACTGCGATGAAGAGGTTCTTACAGGATCTGGAGGAGTTTTGGGACTCCATCTTTGACCTTCTGTGGAGAGAGCATGAGTAAGTGCTGGTGTTTAAATCTTTCAAATCTTTTTTAGATTTGTGTTAGAAATGCTTTGATTAGCCACATATTTCTTATCTCAGGAAGAATATGTTCATAACCCATTCCAATTCAACTGAAGGTACACAGTTTTAAAGACACAGATATAACCCAGTTGGCAATCTATAAGGACCAAAGATTGGGCAATAAAACTATAGGCTGTCATTTGTTTTTCACATCCTTAAACAGGTTTTTTTTTTTTTTTTCACTTTTTTTTTACTTTTTTTACTTGGGTTAACAATTTACTGTGTGTGTGTGTGTGTGTGTGTGTGTGTGTGTGTGTGTGTGTGTGTGTGTGTGTGTGTTCTTCCAGCAAAACACAAGTTATTAATGGTCATGAAGTAATTGAAAGCAGTTGACAATTGAGCTTTAGAAATAGTTTCAGCTCATATCATAACCATACTGATATATAATTAAATAAACTATCACTACCGTATAAGTTTGTAGTTGGTAAAATTTTAGTGTTTACGCCGAGTTTCTGTTAGTTATTTTTGTGACCCACTCCACAAATTTCACATATTTCCACGAAAATATTTTCTGATATTGTGAATTTACATTTTTCTATATCAAAAATTGCTTGCAAAATGATGGACAACGATTCACATTTGCGCGCGTCATGTCCTGTGATAATAAAATCAAGAAAATTATTTAAAAATAAATAGTACATGAGTAAATAGTATGAGTAAAGTAGGTTAAATTTCTCCCCTTGGACTTGCGGTCGGCACCCCCACCCCGAAAGAAATTTGTAAGCCCGCTTGAGAATAATTTTTTTAAAAAGCCCCAAAATTGTGTGTCCTGGTGCCAGGACTGGGCAGAAAACGAAATCCTGTTTTCTTTATTTTACATAAGCACAATGTTTTTGTTTTATGGTGTTTACACAAATAAAAGTTTCTTTACAGTATCGAATGACGTTTCGGCATTGTGTCGATTTGTGTTGTGAAAGTCTCACTTGTCACAATCCTCAGTCAAGCGTAAAGACTGTCACCACTGCACTTTATTTTCAAGTTTCCAAGTTTCAAGTTTCCACTTTATTTATCCCTAGAGAAGGAAATTGAGTGTGCAGAAGGATGTCTAACATACACAGAGAAAAGCACCACCAGATGCCAACAACATTGTAAACACAACACATCAACACATCAATGGAGATACTCCTTCCCCCAAAACCAATGACAGAAACCAATTGGACAGTACACAGGTCAATATGTCATAATGAACAACATCGGGGGGGACGCGTACCCACCAGATTTCGTCATGAGTCATTTTGTACCCACCACTTTTAACTTCCGTCCATATTAATTTGACTTTTGGTTCGATTTTTTTTTTACCGTTTTCAGTGGTTATGAGGTGCAATATGAGAAAGAAATTTGGTAATCATTGTCTGACCCAACAAAAAAACATTATAATATTAATTTTATAAAATTTTTCGTGTTCGCATTTATGAGGGAAAAAGCAACGTGTCAGTCCTCGGGTACGGACGTGAGCGCTCTGAAAGCGGCACTAAAAAACTGCTTTAGAACATTCACAGAGACCTCAAACAGAACAGCTGCCTTTCTTTAAATTGAATTTCGTTTTGTATTAATTATATCTTAATTGTAATCAATGTTTCATGAACCAATTGCCTGGATTTAATAAATAAGAAGTAGGCCTAAATATAGCAGAATCACGACATGGAGGCGCCGGCGAGTGAACTGGAGTTAGTCTCATAAATGAACCGAAACTCAGCGTATAATGCACATTCACATTCACAGCGTATTTAGACACATTTAGACGCATTCATAATCATTACTTTTACCGGTTCTTTGTGGCAAGCTTTATGCGTGCGGTCGTGCGCTTGAGTGCGGCTATATTACGTAAACAGAGTCACAGTGCATGTTTAACTGAAAGAACGAGCAGAGAGAGAGACTCGGTCGCGCGCGCGCGCTCTCTCTCTCTCTTCGAAGGCAGGCGAAAGTGTAAACAAGACTTCACCGTCTCCAAATTAAGCGCTGTCTTGCTCTCTCTCCCTCGCACATATTAATCAAAATGAATGAACACGGTAGTAAAAGGTCGGAAGTCCAAAGTTTCATGTGGAGCATTCAAAGATTTTTTTTTCCTGAATTACCGCTGGCTGTGAATTGTGCTAAATAAGTTGTTGCCTTATCTTCTCTGAAAAGCGTCCCAGACATTCAGCTGACATAAAACAACACTTTAATTAAACGAAAAAAACTATTCAGTGATGAAATGTTTTCTGTGTTGACACAAATCTTGGATGTCCATGTCCTAACTGCTGGGATAATCACACAACGCGCACACGTCCAATTCGCGAACTAATGACTCCTTAGAACGATTTATTTTAATGAATGGTTAAAACAACTGATCTTTCCAACAGTGAACTCAGAAGACGTCTGAATCGGTGTATAATCAGTAACACTTTACAATAAGGTTCTATTTATTACATAAATTACATAAAAAGTACAGTTTGCTTACTCAAGCTTAAAGGAGAACTTGGTAACTTTTTTAACTTAATAAAACTGTCTAGAAATCATTTGGATGGTTAAACAACCTGTTCTGGTGATATTGGTGACTTTCCTCGCTCCCCCCAGCGTACCCAGGCGGAAAACCAACCTTGCAACTTGGGGACTACCGTCCCGGCAAGATAGAAATTGGAAGTCTCGTGAGAAGCGAGAACGAGCGCGAAACACGAATTGCTTTACAGCAATTCGACATAAACACACACGCATGTATGATGTATTACCAGATTTCCCACCTCAGTAGACATAGCTCCACACGATACAGTTGGCTTGCTCCGATCAAAACAAACGCACATGAGCAGCGGTAGAGAGGGGGAGGAGCCCGCCGCAAGTGAGTTTTTTTACGACTGTGTTGTGAAATATATGCCCCCCCACAGCTGTAGGGGGAGCTCGTGGGGAAAACATACGACAACAAAAGGGAAAATCAGCGAAGAAGTGACTAGAGTTCGCTAGAGTTGCCGAGTTCTCCTTTAAGCTTTAAAATAAATAAAACCCCTTGTTTGTTTTTTTGAAAAGCATATGACTATATTTTTCCACACAGTGCTATCAAGAATCGATAAGAGAATCGTTAAAGAATCGGATCGATAATCAGAATCGTCAGTGGCATTATTATTAATAAAATCTTATCATTTCCTATCCCTATGTGAAGACGGTAAAATTATAATCAAACATTAAAGAACATACATGTTTTTTAAAGTTTTTTTAAGAGTTAAAAGTTTAAAATATTTTGCTAACATGAGGTCTTGTGTCACTGTCAGTCTTTTTACATCAGTGCAAAACTAGGGTATGCAGATTAAGACCATCAGCATGCATTGATTAATCCCATGGCATGTAGCAAAAAAAAAGAAAAAGGTGCAACCAAATCATGCTGGTGCGACCAACTGAGAAAGTTGGTAGCACCAGTGCAAGTGGGTCTTCTTGAGATTGATTATACTTGTCTAGGTGGGTCCTAGAATGAAAAAGTTTGGGAACACCTGCTGTAGGCTATATAAGTAATTAAATTAATATAAACGGCCGATTTGTCCACGAATGATTTAAATGAACAACTAGCCTACTAGTCGACTTTGAAAAAAAACGTATTCCATAAAAGCCCTTATTCCACATATTTTCGAACCAGGCAACAGGACATCTGGGTTGAGCGAGCGACCCTGCGGAATGAACGAGCGGAGCAGAATATTCAGAAATGCGCTCTCCACTCACGAGCTCTGATCGGAACAAACCCGAACCTCACTGTCTGCTGAACTTGCGCAGAAACATCAAAATATAACCAGCTTTTTAAAACTAAACACTATTTTAGCACAAATTATGAGCTTATTGGCGATTTTTTTTATAATTATTGACAAAATTAGAATATAGTAAAAGTTATTTATTTATTTTTTATTTTTTTTGGGGTGGGCCTGTTGAAAAGTGGGGCCGTGTCTGAGCTACTGGACATCGTCTTTCAAAACAAAACCTGCGCGAAAGAGAGAAAAAAAAATGAATGCGTCATTGTACCCAGCACTTCTGAAAATGCACTTCCGAATGCGTCTCTGTCCCCAGCACATTTCAAACCAAACTGACTCCCATGCCGATACGCATGGCAGCACACCCGTAAACAAACTGAAAAAAAACTTTGTAGTTTAAAAAATAAGGACGTAGACAATATACAGAAAAACAAACAGACGCAGACACCTGCTACCGGGTCACATGCAATTGAGCCGCACCTCTCCTCCTTCCCGGACAGAGACGAGATATTCCCATCATTCACCCTCATCAGCTCCCCTCCATTTAAGCAGTCACCAGCATCACAGGGTCTGGTCTTATTGTTCAACACTGAACCTGTAGGCTACTGGACTACCTACCTGTGGAAAACTTACCTGTGCATCGAACTGTCTCGTCGTTGTCTTCAGTCTTCAGCCCACCAGCCACTTCTCTTCACTGCCTGCAACAAGGTAAGACTTTCATTCACACGCCAGTATCACCTGAACTATTTGCAATCAAGAGACTCACCTGCTAATCACCTGTCTGTCATTCATTAAACTCCATTTATATTTTACCTGTGTTTGCAATCTTCTGTTCCATAACAGAAGACCAGACCAAAGAATGGATTATGCAGCCAGATTTTCTGTTGTTACTCGTGAGATCCTGAACTTCTGCCTTCTTGCCGTCACCAGCCCCTTTGAAGACACTGTTCTGGATCAGGACTAATTACCATCACCCCATAGTAGACCTCTCAGACACCTCTGAACTGAACTGGAGGGATGCATCATCCGGTGTCTGGAGAGTGTCTACCCTCGGTCCAGAACAAAGTCGAACCCAGAGCCTGTTTCACCAGATAGAGTCTGAGGACTGGCTGATGGACTTCAGCACGGAGATATCGTCTCCCACACTATCCCATCCTGTCTCTCGCCCTCCATCACTGTTTCTAGACAGCAGAGACACCTGCATGGACATTGTATTGCCTTCAACACGGTCAAGTCTTCATCTGCCTTCAGCCACGCCTCTGCTGTAAGTTTGCAGGCCTTCGCCATCTCTGGGAATGCCTTGCTGTGATGTCAAGCCGCAGGTCATGCAACCGCCATCTGCACCTAAGCGGATAGTTCCAGTGGCTCCGCCTCAGATCCCCTCGCACCGTCGACCTGTCGGCTCTGCCTTGGCTCATCCCACCTTTGGCTCCACCAGACACCCTCGGCCTTTCGACTTCACCGGGTTCCATCGTCCCACCGGCTCCCACTTGGTCAGTCGTCACTCCACCTTCATCACAGACTTGCGGATCCTCTGCACACCCCATTCCTCCACCCCTACGGCTTCAGCGGGCTCCTCCTTCCCTTCAGTTACGCCTCAGTCCTCCAACACACCAGCATTGCCTCAGTCCTCGGGTAATCTGTCTCCACCAGTCCTGTCACCACTGCACTTCATTTCCCATAATCCCTGCACACACTTCACAATCATTCACACCTGCCATCATTCACCCTCACCAGCTCCCCTCCATTTAAGCAGTCACCATCCACATCACAGGGTCTGGTCTTGTTGTTCAACACAGAACCTGTACTGGACAACCTACCTGTGGAAAACTTACCTGTGCATCGAACTGTCGGGTCTTTATCTTCTGTGTGTCATCGTCTGCCAGTCTTCAGCCCACCAGCCACTTCTCTTCTCTACATGCACCAAGATAAGACTTTCATGTGTTTATTGCTTTTAAAACAAATAGGCTATACAAAAATTATATCCTCCTGAGACCCAATTTAGTTTTTTTCCATGTCATCACACTGTTTAGAGCACAATAAACAAATGGTAAAAAAAACATTTTTGAAAAATAATATTTTATTCATACGTTATGCTATGTCCTCTGTAGTGGACGCCAGGACTAAGTTGTTTAAAAAATAAAATTACATGAAATTATATGTATAGCCAAAAACAATGGGATTTTTTTTCAATCACCAAAATTTGTATAAAGATTATTCTCAACTATGTTATGAAAGAAATAATGGAATGAATTGATACACCATTTTACTTTATGCAATATGTGAGTAAAATGGCCATAAATTATCATATTTCCATAAGAATGCTACATTTGATCACTAAATTAATGTCAGACATTTTAAAGACCAAGGAGAAGTTGTTTTCATGGTGAAACCTCCAAACATTTGGTATCTCTGAAAAGTCCTGAATGTGCTCTTCACAGGACACCCAGGCTGTGTCATGTGACATGTATGATGTCAGAGAAATTCACTAAAATTTAATGTCCACTACAGTGGACAAAAGTCTATTCTTGGGTCCCAGGAGGATATAGTTACTTTTTATTAAAGTAGTGAGGTGCCATGCGTGGGTTTATCATGATCTACAATTGATACTATGGATAAACAATTATAATAAGTAGAGTTAGTATAATAACACAGCCAGTTAGAATATTTAACTTTTACCCTATAAAAATGAGGTTGCAAACAGATTGACCTAATAGCATCTGAACAAACTGAACGACTCCTAGTTCAATCTCGTTATAAAAAATCTAAACATTGAGAAAATCTCCTTTAAATTTGTCCATTTATGTTCACGATTGTGCTGCATTCACTCACAAAAATACATGTTTTATATATTTACGGTAGGAAATTTACAAATATCTTCATGGACCATGATCTTTACTTAATATTCTCATGATTTTTGGCATAAAAGAAAAATTGATTATTTTGACCCATTAAATGTATTTCTGATGTTTGGAGAATTATCTCTGATCTATTTCAGCTCAATTTAACTTGGAAGGATCGCTGTTATTAAAATGAAAAATAAAATGCCAAGGCCAAGCTGGCAAAGATATATTCTTCTATTGATTCCACCAAGATGTAATCTCTCCCCTGCTACTCTATAGGCCATATGTTTTGGTATGTCCTAGTCTGTCTATTTACTCTAGAATATTTTGTAAAGGCATTTGTCTAAACCCTTTAACTGCCATCTTTGGTATTGTTTGTGAAAAGACCGCTTTGTCAAAAAGTGAAATGGTACACAATGTAAAGCACAATGTACATATCTATTGTTGTAGGTTGCGTTGGTATGGGTATGTTGCTGATTGTTATTTAAATAGAAACGTTAAAATTCAACAAAAAACAATTCGGTTACTAGAATTTTTACAGAAGTTAATGTTCTGTTGATTGAAATAAATTTACACTTACAATGCATGAAACATGTAATATTAATAATTATTATTATTCATAACCGTTCTAAAATGCATTTAGTCTGAGCCTTCACATGATCCTTCAGAGTTACAGTAAATCTGATGATATTTTTGAGGTTTTAGTATTAAATGAAGAGCTAGAACTTATGGAGACTCACCTGTGATGTTCTGTCAGATAATTCCACAGTCTCAAATCACATTTCGTTTCAGTCCCACACGATCACAAGTACAAGTTCTTTGCCTTTTCCTTTGGTTTTCCAGTTTCAAGTGTACAGTGTTGTAAAGTTTAATGAGCAAGGCAAGGCAAGGCAAGTTTATTTATATAGCACATTTCATACACAATGGCATTTCAAAGTGCTTTACATAGAAGAAATTAAAATAATAAAAAGAAATAAGAATAATTAAAACAGTTTAGAAAAATAAAATACAGTACAGTACAAACAGTCGGACGAACATTGGCACAGTGCTCATTCATTAAATGCACAGCTAAACAGAAGTGTTTTGAGTCTGGATTTGAAAGTGACTATTGTAGGAGCACATCTGATCTCTTCTGGAAGCTGGTTCAGCATAATAGCTAAAAGCAGACTCGCCATGCTTAGAGTGAACCCTTGGCATTTCTAGCTGATATGATCCTAATGATCTGAGTGATCTGTTGGGTTTATATTCAGTGAGCATATCTGCAATATATTGAGGTCCTAGGCCATTGAATGATTTATATACCAGTAATAATACTTTAAAATCAATCCTAAATTTAACTGGGAGCCAGTGTAAAGACCTGAGGACTGGTGTGATATGTTCATATTTTCTGGTTCTGCTCAGAATCCTAGCGGCAGCGTTCTGTATGAGCTGACACTGTCTTATGGTCTTTTTGGGAAGGCCAGTGAGGAGTCCATTACAATAATCCACCCTGCTGGTGATGAAAGCATGCACAAGTTTCTCTAAGTCTTGTCTGGTAACAAAGCATCTAATTCTTGCAATATTTTTCAGATGATAGTATGCTGATTTAGTTATTGCTTTGACATGACTACTGAAACTAAGGTCTGACTCTAGTGTCACACCAAGATTCCTGACTTGATTCCTGACTTGAGTAATTGGAAGATTTCGTTGAAATCGTTGAAGTCCCAAAATGTGCATGCATCCTTCTCAAAAATAATCCATCCGGCTCCAGGGGGATAAACGAAGGCCTTCTGAGGGTAATCCGTGCGGTTTTGTCGTAAAAATATACATATTTAAAACTTTATAAACGAAAATAACTGGCTTCCGGTAGCGGTCGGCGCGCGTTCATGGAGATGGTGGCTGGCGTATGATTTTCGGACTTGAAGCAGCTGGACCCCATTGCTTCACATTATAACCACTGAAAGATCTAAGACATTTTCTAAAATAACTGAAAATGTGTTCGTCTGAAAAAAGATTGACATATGCATCTCGAACGGCTTGAGGGTGAGTAAATCATGGCTTAAATATCATTTTTGGGCGAACTATCCCTTTAATTGATTTGTTAAGAAGTGGAAATGATGACATCTACTGTCTCTTGTGTGTACTAACAATTGTAACCTGAGCACCTCAGTTGACAGATGGATGCTTCTGATTGGTGGACTGTTAGTTCATAAGAAACTCTGTTTGTTTGAGATCTGTTTAACTCCCAGAAGAAGGCATGTAGCCGAAACGCGTTGGACAAATACAACATAGTCAAAACAACCAAACAAGCATCACATAAAAAGGAACAAGACACATATGGCAGTTACATTTTTGAGTTATATGGCATTTTAACATGGTCTTAAATTCGTTTAATGGGACTAAATCATTTAGATGTAGCAAGTTTTGCAAATTATTCCAAGACCATGGCGTAAAGTAAGAGAAGGCTTTCTTCCCCAGCTCAGTAAAAACCCTTGGAACCTAGTAAGAGAGCCACCTGGAGGAACGAAGTTGAAAACTGCTGGAGTTCTTCTTAAGAAGATTACATAAATATGCCGGCAGTTAAAATAAAATTTCAAAATATGGGTGAAATAATGTTCCAAAATTCAAAATTGTCATATGTTGTAATGATCCGCTCTTTGATTTTACCATTGCATCTTTAAAGTACCCTATTAAGCTATTTTAAAGGTTTCACAAGCAGTCTCTCACAACAGGTTTACATGCATCAAAGATAAAAAAAAAACCACTTTCATTTTCTCATAATATACATATGACCTCATTTCTCAAAGCCTCGCACTTGTTTGAAGATAGTGGGTGTTTCTCAAAATCCCTCCTCGTTTCTTCTCTCCTCCGTCCTCCAGCCTGTGACCCAGAAACCGATCGCACTCGGCCATCTTCAAGGACATCTCAGTTCTCTAACTCAGTGGTTCCCAATCCTGGTCCTGGGGACCCACAGCTCTGCACAGTTTGCATGTCTCCCTCATTTAACACACCTGATTCAGATCATCATCTCGTTAGGAAAGAGCTCTGAACTGAACTGGGCGTGTCAGATAAAGGAGACATACAAACTGTGCAGAGCTGTGGGTCCCCAGGACCAGGATTGGGAACCACTGCTCTAACTGCACTGAGAGGAATGAGGAACGAAGAATGAGGAACGAGGAACGAGGAGTGAAAGAGCTTCCAGAGGAGTCATGAGCGAGGATGCACGGGTGTATCTCATGTGGAATTGTCGAGAAACCTGACGCACTTATAAATTCTCCTCCCCCTTCACATCTGTCACAATCATTTATAGCCTATTTATGCTATCTTTGCAGTTTAAATAAACCACATATCACACATATATCAACAGGGCATCTTGTTTTATCTTTAATATTTATGAATTTCTTAAATAACTGAACTTTAACAACAACATAAGGGCAGATCCTTTATCTCAGCTGATGATTCTTTGAAGTGACGCTCGAGTGATCAGGAACATGTAATCTATATACACTACATTCACCATGTTGCCCTTATCAAGTGACCCACCAGTTAAGTCACTTTACTGCCATTCACAGATCCTCTCCCGTGGGATAGTAGCGTCCATCATATACAGTATACTGCAGTACATGAGATCCAGGGGGCGGAGTTGGATCCAGATCTAAGGGGTGGAGATTGGTAGTTTTAGGGGTGGGTTTAGGGATCAGGGGGTGGAGATTGGTAGGTTTAGGTATATGTAAGGTGGGAGGAGTTGGATCTGGATCCAACTCCTCCCCCTGGATTTTGTGTTCTGCAGTGAGGACCATCTCATCATATACGCACTTCAGAAGTATGTTATCTGGGTACTTTATGCCTTCTCTTTAATGAGTACTGTGTATTCTGACATACTTCTTTTGTCACATACTGTTTTTTTTCTTCTTTTTCCGGATGCAGACGATTATAGTCATTCAACAGTCTTTGACATCATCAAGTGAGTTTTTTGCTCTTAAATATTTGATCATTTGAATATTTGATAATAGGTTGGCAACTTTAAGGTCAGGATGCAGTGAGATTTTTTTTTTTTTTGGGGGGGGGGGGGGGTCAATTTCGACCTTGATTCACTATCAATTCACATATAGCCTACTGTACATATAAGGAAAACATATTTTGTTGAATGCAGTTTGCCTTTTTAGCACTATTTTTTACTTTTTTTGGGTTAAATTCAGTATTTTCTTGCGTTCATTAAAGGGGCGGTTGATTATGATTTCACTTTTCTAACTTTAGTTAGTGTGTTAAACATAAACAACATCTGCAAAGTTACAACGCTCAAAGTTCAGAGCAAAGGGAGATATTTGCTTTTAAAGAAATAGTTTTTTAAGGACTACAACAAACGGCTGATAGAGACTACACCATATTCCTCCCGGGTTAGTGACATCACCAACCCTAAAATTTACATAAACCCCGCCTCCTGAACACAATTTATAGATTATCGAGACAGAATATGCCAATCAATGACTAGATCACTCTATATCAGCTTCATAAATGCATCAACTAACCATTCAGAAATGTCCTGTTGCTTCTACATGTTGTCACTTCTTGAGTCTCTCCATCATTGTCTGACTCCGGTTTGAACATAAAAGGCAAAAAGTTTTTGAAATGTTCAGTGCATGTGTGTGTGAGGTAAAAGGACACAAGCTGTTGAAGCTCCGCCCCCTGTGTCGGGAGCAGCAGCTCATTTGCATTTAAAGGGACAGACAGAAAACGGTGTGTTTTTGCTCACCCTCAAAAAGTAACAAATTTAACATGCTGTATAGAAATATCTGTGGGGTATTTTGAGCTAAAACTTCACATACACACTCTGTGGACATCAGAGACTTATTTTACATTATACCACCACTTTAATATTCACTTGTGTGTGCTTATACGAGTATCATTAAAATATAATAGTATACAAGTTATTAACTTTTTTAAATATATAATTAGAAAAATCTAGTGTTTTATTATGTCTAAATATTTATTCAAATGCAAAACCTAAAAAATAAGTAAGCGGTTATGACCTGCTATACTCTTTTGAGCAACTAGACTAATAGATGCATGTATATTCATTAAAGAGCCATACAGGCACCTAGAGGGTAAACCATGGCATTACAAATGGAAATTATTCTTTTTCTGGCACAAAATGACTCTAATTTGCCTCTTTGCATTGGAATTGAAAACCCTTTTCTCCATTTTAACCTTAAATACTACACTAATTGTAATATAAATGAAACAAAATTAGAAAAATAAATATTTTAAGTTGTCATTAATGGACCATAATTATTGCACAAATAGTATTTAGTACCAAACGATCTCCTCAAATTATTAAATAAATATTATTGAACTCAAATATAGAACATTTATTTAATTAAAAAATAGTTAATGTGTATTGTCACATTTGACCACCAATGAGTCTGAGTGTGACCAATAAGTAAATAATCCCTGAGGGTTAAATACAAGAAAAACATTAACATTAATGTTGCCTCTCCATCAGTCTCCCAGAATAAAATGATACTGTAAATGTCTTCGACGTAATAATCAATGCACACGTTTCCCCAAAATTGATGCAAATACCTACCCTGGTAATCCAGAGTTCTCGCGAGAGCACAAGTTGATTTGCTCAGTGAGTTCCTCCAATGCACCAATCACAGCGGGTTATTTGATATAGGCGGGCCAGAGGCGAGATGACGACAGCGCTGTGACGTCGAAGTCATTAGTTAACATTGCGAGATGGCTATGGATGAACACCAGTTGTTTGAAACGGCTTTGGTCGCTACAATGAACGAGTTAGACTTGACTTTATATAAAACAGGAACAGAAGACGCCGCTCGAATCCTTCCTTTGCAAGAAGGGCGTTTTTCCTGTTTTGCCGACCGGATACGGCAAGAGTCTAATCTACCAGTTAGCGCCGCTGGTAGCGAAGCGTATGGGGATTATTGTTGTGATTGGTCGTAGTGTTATCCTATTGCGTGCTGTGAGATTTTCAAATGCATGCTTGGTGCCGCCCCTCGAGCTGGCCGATTTTCATTAGTCGACGCCACTTCTTGAGTCTCTCCATCATTGTCTGACTCCGGTTTGAACATAAAAGGCTAAAAGTTTTTACAATTGTGGTGTAGTCTCTACCAGCCGTTTGTTGTAGTCCTTAAAAGCAATTTCTTTAAGAGCAAATATCTCCCTTTGCTTTGAACTTTGAGCGTTATAACTTTGCAGATGTTGTTTATGCTCAAACAGCAACATTACACACTAACTAAAGCTAGAAAAGTGAAATCATAATCAACCACCCCTTTGACTGAGACGCTATTCGATCTGTTATACCACATTAAGTGCGCCAAAACAGTATTTATACGCTCTATGCACGAACGCTACTGACATATTTCCGGTAGAATCTCAGCCAGCGTCTTTACTTCCGCATAGCACATTCTATAGCGAAGTGTAGCCTACTAGCGGCAACACTTTCATAAAATTCATTTTCTCAGAAACAGAGACAACGATTTTAGAAACCGTTTCGCTAGTCAGATTTCGCATGATATGAGAGAATACACACCCTCAAAGTTGTCGATGTAGCTCGAAATATATATTAAAACGTACAAAATTTGAAAGCTGAGACTTTGTTTCATATCAAAAGCAGGGTTGACGATTTGGCGTGAGGTTTACTAAGGCAGAGTGAGAGCATGAGACAGAGCTTGGAGTGAGATCACATGCGGTTAGGGGAGGAGCCCTAATGGAGCCCCGCCCCCACCAGTCCCCGCCCCCCAATTTGACCCATTGTTCATAATTGACCGGCATTATAACAATTGGTAAATCTGATAAATGACAGAGCAATTCATCACATCAAATATACTCTTTAATGTTATATTTCAAAATTACAAACAAAAATGACAAAAATCTATCTTTAAATTACAGAAACGTCTGTCTGTCTGTCTGTCTGTGTGTGTGTCTGTTATTCGCATATCTCTCGAACCGTTAGTCCGATGGATTTCAAACTTGACAGGTGTCTCGCTACGGGCACGAGTAAGAGCAGTGCTAAGTTTGACATTTTTTGGATGAGAAATACAAAAGATATCGTTAAAAATACCAGTAAAAGAAGCACTTAGAAGGTTGTGGTTTAAAAATAAACATTCTGATAAGCTACACTGTTTACTTCTGAATATTATATTTTATTCTATTCACAGCCATCATTTGTAGTAACCTAGCATGCTCCCTGAATTCAATGCGTCCACAGTCTCTTTCACGGGCATCAAATCATGAAATGAATTTGAAATGTTATTCTGTGTTGAAATGTGTCTTAAGAAATAGTTTTGTGTTGTAAGTGTTTGTTGCACATTTTGATGCCTTGATAACAGGAGTAGGGGGCTCCCACTTGAAGCACTGTGGCTCGATGCCAGACATTTTCACTGTCATAATGGATGTGTTAAGTCCAGAGCATATAAAATGAAGAAATACATATTCATTCCTTCCCATACCCACTAACATTTCACTTAGTTTCAGATAGGCCAACGTAAGCTAGCCAAACTGAGCCAAAGCTTCTGGCCTGGTTGCAAAGTAGTTGTAGAGTTTTTGACTGCATCAATAATAATGTAGCCTATACGATGGGCTATATATTAAATGTTCTAGCCCAGGGGTTTTCAAACTTTTTGTGTGTGTGGACCACTATTTGTAAGCAAGAATTTTTGCGGACCACCTCATAATACACATAATAAAATATGTCTACACAGAGTCCTACCTGAATTAATCTGCACCTCTAAATAGGCTTATACTAGCACTAAAACTATAACTGGTAATCACATCAGTACAACAGGCTTGTTAAAAGAAAGTTTACTGCACACGACGGCTGCCACATATTTAATTTATTTATTTACTCAAGCGCCTGATCGAGGGCATAATCAGGTTATATATAGACACTGGAATATAGTCAACATTTCAAAACCTTTGGCGATTTTAGGGGATTATTAATCTTCAGAGTTTTACAAGTCCTCAAAAAGTAGCCTAGCTAGGCTTGAGTTTGTCCACTTAACAGCACATCTGCAAAACATTTCAGAAACGCGAGATCAAGAAACTAACTGGAAATTAAAATAATAACAGGCCTTTTTCATTCCATTTATAAACATTTCGTTTCATATAAACTGTCTATGCCTAACTGTGCGTTCACACACCGGACGCGAATAGCGCCTCAAATTCAAAAAGGGATCATATGTCAAATTCGCGCCTGCCGCGTCTAGTGATACGCTTGACCACTTTGTATCAATTCGAAATACACGGTGTGCCGACGTGTGAGCGTGTGAACTGGTTGAATTGCGTGTGACGGCCAATGCATGAGACTTGAGAACCTTGACTGAAAGCTTATCTCACGGCAAATGTGTGAGAGCTGGCAACCACTGTGGTGAGGAGTAAGGGGAGGCTGCAGACCTGGAGCCGGTAGATCTACGCCCCAAGCAGTTTTACGCCCCTGGCAGTTTTACGCCCCTGCTGTTCCTGATGCGTCCAGTAGGGGGAGGCTGTACATTGACACGAATTGATTGAGGTATAATAAATAATCCGCTAAAGTTATTGTTGTTTAGCAATGATGCAACATTTATTATTTATAAACGAATAGCTTGATAGAGCTAGGTAGATATCAATTCATTTATTTATATCAATGGATAGGTCTATCATTTATTTCGAGAGACAAAAAGTTCTGGACGGTCAGGTTGATGGTCTGGCTTAAATGTATAAGTTATAGCTTACCACGTGTAAGTTTAGCTGCCCCTAGTCTTCTCTACTCACTTTCAAAATTAATTTTCTTTTGAATGTTCTTTTGTTGCCCGTCTTTATCTTGCCTCTTCTGGTAAGACTCCTTTACTCCTTTCTGGTTTGAGTTGTTTCTTATAAAATGAGATCTAACTATCTCATTTATATCTAAATATAAATTTTTCTTAAAATAGCGTACTGATCTGGATTAAAATGTAGGCTGTGTGCACTTAAAGTGGGATTTTTCTTTGCCAAGTAACTTGCATGATGCATCCCAGTGTGTTTGCTTTAGCTATGGAAATCTCTCTCTCTCTCTCGAAACTTTTATAAACTATAAACACCCATCTCTTTTTTAACTGCATTCCAAACCAATAGCTTCTCTAGTAAATAAATGACTTACAGAGACATACAAGGACATGTTTTTAATGTCATTTTTTAAAATTTTCTCTGCACAGTCCATCATCAGTGGCCAAAAGAAATCAAAGTGTCTTGACACTTTTTCCAAAAGTGTTCCACCAACAAGTACCTGTGCCGTTGTACTTTGAAGATCAGGAGCAAATTGATGCAATCCACACTCATCTGACATAAATTCTGGGCAACACAGACACACACACACTGTGACTAGATCAAATTCACCATGGATGTCCTTTTTATATTTTTTCTCAGTTGCTTTGGTGCATTTCTCAGATCACACCTGAAATCACATCATCTTTCACTGGTGCACATCATAAAAGCAATTTCTCATTTTATACAAATTGCAAATGCTTTGGTACATTCATGCAATTCATAATGTACAACTGTCTGCTGTTTCCTACATTATCAACTCTTTATGTCATGTTGATCAAAATATAGGCCTATTATGCTATTTCTCTGTTGAATTGTCATACTCCTCAAAACATCTAGGCATTAGTTCCTTGCATAAGTCATTAAATGCAAAATGGCTGACTAGTTGTCATAAACTGTTAAGCATGTTTTCAATACATTTCTATTACACTTTATTTTGTAAATGTGTCCTGAATTGATGAATTGCGGAGGTGTATTTAGAATTTCACTAATGAAGGAAAAAATGAATTGATATAATGAATAATGATGAAATGTACAAAAGCAACTGTGATAAAAAATTAAGGATTCAGGAATTTTATACAAAATTTAACAGTGAGTCCTGCTGCTTTTGAATTTGACAAAATAAAATTCACCATGGATGTCCTTTTTACATTTGTTTGTTTAATTTTATTTTAATTTTTTATCAGTGAGCAGAAGCACTTTGACAGGAGGATAGAAAAACAGTTAAAGCAGAGTGGCAAGCCATAGGGGAGTCATCATAATTCATAAATGGTGTTGATAAATAATGTTTTTGTGAACAAAAATATTGTCTCTTTCTTATAAATGGCCCTTGGAATTTTAGAAAAGGGATAAATTGTGTTTGTCTTCATAAAATGCTATGAAGGACACTGTTTTGTAGCTGTATGATGACTAAGTGAATAGTACAGCAGATATTTAATCCAGGATCCATATGATTACACGGTGCTGTATGTCTAATGGGCTAAATATGTTTAATATCTAATTGTAACTTTATATAAATTCACAACAACATATTTCACTCAGTCTCCTGTATAAAAACATACAGTGAATATTCTATTATTATTAATTAGTATTATTATTATTACTATTTATTCAATATTAATGTATTCAATATTCAATTAACTATTCTATAGTAGGTCATATATCATTACTTGTCATCTGATCCAACTATGTGTGTTATTTTTTAATTCATGAAAACAAATAGTCTTCTGTATAGGCTGAGTGAAGCCCAACCTAATATCTAGAGATATTTTAATCCATAGTGCAGTGCAGATTTATACTAAAACGTTTAATATTTAAATTAACAAAAACCACAAATTCGGGCAAAATCTATGAACTGGACGGTTATTATTGTGTAAGTTTTGAGCATCGATTTAATGGTGTTATTTCGCAGCATATCCCCCTACTGGACGCATCAGGAACAGCAGGGGCGTAAAACTGCCAGGGGCGTAAAACTGCTAGGGGCGTAGATCTACCGGCTCCAGGTCTGCAGCCTCCCCATATAGGTGGTGAGCGTTGCGGGGAGGTTTATGCTACTCAGAGAGAGCTATGCAGTTTTGCATTAGTATTTCCTTTGACCTCAATAGCAGATTTTCAGACGTCTAGACACCCACAAATAATAGCATTCCAGTAAAAGCAAACTTTACTTTAATGACAAGAGCAACAAGGATAATTCAGTAGGCCCTCATGTATGCACAAAACAAATATATGTAAATCAATTATTTATAATTAAATGTCGAACTGACAAATTTGCTTTGAAAAGAATGGTTAATCTTACATCTTTGTTTTGCAAAATGTTTCCTTCATTGCAGTTTTCTTTGTATAAAATAAGTTGTCCTCCCTGCCATGACTAGGAGTTGTACAGCCTAATGGCCAGTGGGCCGAAAGAGTTTTTAAATCTGTTGGTGGAGCTGGGCTCTGCCCTTTCATGCAGTCCATATTTGCTGTCCAATCCAGCTTGTCATCCAGTAGAAGTCCCAGATATTTATAAGTCCAAGTGTCTACCCGCACACTCGTTGATCCGAAATCCAAAATGGCGGCCACGTGCAACTAGCCTATTATCATGATAAGCAATTCTCTCTGTAGTTAAACATTAAAACACAACATGCCACAGGAAAAGTGTTAAGAAGCATGGCATCCACAACAAATATTTATATATTGAATATAATTTTCTTTGGTAACTTCTCAGTCATGATTTCATGCAATTTAAGTGTTTAGCTCCATTAATGAGAATGTCATATTTAATCTAAATTTTTATATCATAAGTAAAACATAGTTTAAATCATTATTTTATTTATTTAAACTGTTATTGTGAACATGCATTGAACATGGGCTGGTGGGGGATTGGGGGGGGATTCCTCGGACAGATTGTTCCGGGTAATTTAGGTGGAAACGCGGAGTATGACTTTTTTTTTTTTTTTTTTGCTAAATTATGCTGGTCAAGAAATCATCTGTTTTCTTTATTAAAAAAAAAAAAAAACTTTGTCCATGACGGAAAAGGCATCTGTGACTGAAGTCTATTGTTAACATCAGTTGTCAACCCCAGTACCAGCTGTTAAGATCATTAACTACTCTATAGTTCTTGTTTCTTCTGATATGATCGCAAGCATTACAGGCATGCTCAGAACCAAAGAAGCCTGTTCTTGCAACAAAATGTTCCTTCCAGGTGAAGAACTGCCTGTACAAATCATAATTTTGGTCCAGAAGCTTAAGATGTTCAGCTAGCTCTTTGGGGGAGTTGAAGTCATCCACATGGATAAAGGCACTTCCTGGTATGAATTCCTCATAGTTCTTCCTGGGTGGGCCGAGGACCACGGGAACAGTGCCGAGAGATAGAGGGTTGTACAGTTTTTCTGTAATGTAGTCTTTATGGATGGAGTTCTCAAAGGACAGGTAGAATTTACAGCTGGACACCACATCTGAATAATCTTTATCACTAATGCGCCTGTTGAAGTGATTTCCGTAGGTTTCTATACTAATGTGTTCTTTTAACTCTTCGTAGTATTTTGACCGCTTAAAGTTTGAGTTCCAGTTACTTACAATCCAGCAAACAAGTTTATTCTTTTGTGGGATTTCATCATGTTTCTTTCCACCAGTGTTCTCTGAGATTCGCCCGTAAGGGACCATGATGTCTGAATCTTGTCTGTAAGTCATGGTCAGATTAAACAGATTGTTTAGATTTGACCGCTGTCCTGAGTTACTGGGAGATTCCATGTTCATCCAGACCCATTTCTGGAATGGAGGTCGTGGAAGTTTCGGCATGTTGGACAAGTCCCCATAGATGTCTCTGTGATGAAATAAAACGCCATGTGCTTTGTTAAACTGACTCTTGTCGACTGTCAAGTGGCAGCCGTGGATGTTGTACATTGAACTACAGAGTCCTAAATCAAACTGTTGCCCAAAAGGCCACATCCAGATCAGGAGAATGGTGTCTAGATCGCCTCCCTGCGATGAAGCCGCTTCTGTTTGTGTTAACTGGTGTCTGACAGAGGTGAAGTTCACCATACAGGTGTTGTTCACTATTTGGATTTGATTTTCCATCTTAAGAGCATTGATGCAGATGTTTCCGCAGACATCATGTTTGGGAACGGCTGGACAGTTTAACCAGTTTACTGATGGCTCATAATACATGTAGAATATTGCTGAGAAAAATGTCATCAAAACCACTGCGATGAAGAGGTTCTTACAGGATCTGGAGGAGTTTTGGGACTCCATCTTTGACCTTCTGTGGAGAGAGCATGAGTAAGTGCTGGTGTTTAAATATATTTCTAGATTTGTGTCATAACTGCTCTGATTAGCTCTATAATTCATATCTTAGGAAGAATTTTTTTTTCATAACCCATGAAAGGCTACTTAAAGCAGCACCAGGTAACTTTTCAACCTTCATAATATATTTCCAAGACTCTTGTGATGGTACATCGACTTACAATAGGTTGAATGACACGTCTGCCATAGCCTGACGGGGTCTGTATCGTTTTTAATCGTACTTTTAAACTTCGGGGTTCGGGTAGTAACCAGAGCACAAAAAGAACTACAAAATTTGACTGCTTTATGGCATAGGCTACCACACTTCCCCCAACACGTCATCACATGCTGTTGGACTTGTAAGTATATTGCTTATATTGTATATCACTCGGACAAGCTTTCACTCGTTGGTGTGAGCTAAAAAGCACCTGGCGTTCTTGTTGATGGATTAGTAACTTGGACATCTTCGGAGACTAGCTGTGCTTGTTCGATGTCCAACGATTGTAACGCGTTCTGTTTATTCCCCAATCGAACTCGTGTAACTGTCTGTCACACGTTCTACCGTCCACAGCATTACTTGATAGACAAAAATAGGACAAGAATGAGCATCAAACAGAAACAACCCGCTTACAGGGTGTTCGAGGCGCACATACAATACAGACTGCCGACAGTTAAACAGGGTGCGCGCAGCTCTTAAAGGGGACACACCTTATTTCCACTCGTTACAGCTTCCATCCGACTGAACAGGGACCGGTATACGGGGGGAGGGGATCAGGCCGTGAGTGAAGAGACTGCTCTGCGTGAGTGGTATTTACGACAGTAACGTTAAATACAAGTATTCCACAGCGACTCTAGGGGTCGTTGTTTGACCAAAACGGAATTCCTACCTAGTGGGGCTTTAAGGGCACATGGTTTCAAGGACACAGATATAACCCTTGTGGCAATTATTAGGGCCCAAGCCCTGAAAGGGCGAAGCCGACTTCCACCAGCCCAACAGGAAGTCGGCTATTATGGGTTGTTTGGAGAACGCTTGCTCTGGTATTTGAAATAATCCTCCTAGGCAATTCTTTCAATTCCCACCAAACTCGGTCAGCATAAAGTCAAGACATTGAGGATGCTAAATTGCGGACGGATTTTTGATATCTCGAACGGTTTGGCCGTGGCGAGGAAACTAATTTATGGCAAGAAAAGATAAAAACGAACGTGCGTGCGTGCGTGCGTGCGTGCGTGCGTGCGTGCGTGCGTGTGTGTGAGTGTGTGTGTGTGTTTTAATGTATTATTGGTCATGAAGTAATTAAAAACAGCTGATCTGCTTATTTGGAGATCAACAAATTGGATGTGTTTAAGACAAAATCTTGCACTTAAGCAAGGTTACTACAGGTTACACATTGAGTTGACAGATTGAACGTTCTTGTTTTCCTTTTTTTTACTTCAAGATCTGAGGTGAATTATCCATTGGTGCTTTCAGTACGGCTACAAATGGAACACTAAATGATGTACTAAATTATACATTTAGACATTTCTGTTGCACTTAAGAAACATAAATGGCAAACACACCAATAGCGGAGCGAAACATTGTTGCTTGTTTGAACCTTGTTCGAGTTCGGTGCAGAGTTCTCCGATGCCAGCCACAAATGTCTCCAAGTCAGATAAAACTGTGCTGATATTCTCAACACTGATGCGTAAAACAGGGGAAACACTGCACCATGTACATTAATCCAGTTAGAATGCTTTTCAACCCACAAATTTACTATGGATTTACTGTAGTAACACTAACTGTAATTATGGTATTGTGGCAGAAATGTGGCAAATACATATTGAATTGTATTATGTTATTGTCAGGGTCCTGTCCATGTCTCTGTTCAATGTTTCTTTGATTGTCTTGTGTCTGAGCACATGGCTCTGTCTCTGTTTGTGTTGGCCATGTGCTCCTCTCATCCAGTTCTTCAGGACTATGGCTAAGGGCCATGAGTACGATGATGCGGCCCCTCTGTCTGTCTGGATGATCCCCTGCCACAGTGGGAGATGGAGCAACTGAGGACTTTGGAGTCGAGTCCGCTCGAGTCCGCTCAAGTTACCCCAGAGTCTGTCGAGTTCGTTCAATTCACCTCAGAGTCCGTCGAGTCCGCTCAAGTCACCCCAGAGTCAGTTGAGTCCGCTCAATTCACCCCAGAGTCTGTCGAGTCCGCTCAAGTCACCCCAGAGCCAGTCGAGTCAGGTCAATTCACCCCAGAGTCAGTCGAGTCCTCTCAAGTCACCCCAGAGTCCGTCGAGCCTGCTCAATTCACCCCAGAGTCTGTCGAGTCCGCTCAAGTCACCCCAGAGTCAGTCGAGTCCGCTCAAGTCACCCCAGCTCAAGTCACCCCAGAGTCTGTTGAGTCCGCTCAAGTCACCCCAGAGTCAGTCGAGTCCGCTTAATTCACCCCAGAGTCCGTTGTGTCCGCTCAATTTATCCCAGAGTCTGTCGAGTCCGCTCAAGTCACCCCAGAGTCAGTCGAGTCCGCTCAAGTCACCCCAGCTCAAGTCACCCCAGAGTCTGTTGAGTCCGCTCAAGTCACCCCAGAGTCAGTCGAGTCCGCTTAATTCACCCCAGAGTCCGTTGTGTCCGCTCAATTTATCCCAGAGTCTGTCGAGTCCGCTCAAGTCACCCCAGAGTCAGTCAAGTCCGCTCAAGTCACCCCAGAGTCAGTTGAGTCCACTCAAGTCACCCCAGAGTCAGTCGAGTTCGCTCAAGTCACCCCAGAGTCTGTTGTGTCCGCTCAATTTACCCCAGAGTCTGTCGAGTCCGCTCAAGTCACCCCAGAGTCAGTCAAGTCCGCTCAAGTCACCCCAGAGTCAGTCGAGTCCACTCAAGTCACCCCAGAGTCAGTCGAGTCCGCTCAAGTCACCCCAGAGTCAGTCGAGTCCTCTCAAGTCACCCCAGAGTCCGTTGTGTCCGCTCAAGACACCCCAGAGTCCATTGTCTCCGCTCAATTTACCCCAGAGTCCGTTGAGTCCGCTCAAGTCACCCCAGAGTCAGTCGAGTCCGCTCAAGTTACCCTAGAGTCCGTCGTGTCCGCTCAATTTACCCCAGAGTCTGTCAAGTCTGCTCAAGTCACCCCAGAGTCTGTCGACGACTCTCAAGTTACCCCAGAGTCCGTCGTGTCCGCTCAATTTACCCCAGAGTCTGTCGAGTTTTCTCAAGTCACCCCAGAGTCTGTTGAGTCCGCTCAAGTCACCCCAGAGTCAGTCGAGTCCACTCAAGTCACCCCAGAGTCAGTCGAGTCCGCTCAAGTCACCCCAGAGTCTGTCGTGTCCTCTCAATTTACCCCAGAGTCTGTCGAGTCCGCTCAAGTCACCCCAGATTCTGTCGAGTCCTCTCAAGTTACCCCAGAGTCAGTCGAGTCCGCTCAAGTCACCCCAGAGTCAGTCGAGTCAGGCGCCCCAAGTTCAGTGGTCCTCAGGCCAGTGGTCCCGTAGGACTAGAGTCAGGAGAGCTCAAACCCTGAGTGAGGAGGTCACTAATCCTATGGTCCAGAAGGACCCAATACAGTTGGTCCTGTATCCGGGGATTACAGAGGTGTTTTTTTCTGGTGGAACCAACCCCTAACCCACCTACTTTACCAGCTATGCCTGTGTTGAAGGAACCTGTGACTGCACAGCCTGAATCATTTACCAGTCCTGTCATATCCAAGGTGGGCGTCAAATCAGATACTATCCAGTCAAGTCATGCCCACAGAAACCGACCCTGCCAGTGATGTTACTTCCCCAGAAGCTGCACCTGATCTGGCCACGGCGGTCATTTCAGGGCGTCTTGATCTGCCAGCTATAGGCATGGAGGCCACCTCTGAACTTTTCACTAACCATGACTCGCCCAATTAGAGAATTCCTGCCAGTCTGGCCATGTACTCTGAGGTCATTCCTGCCAGTCACGACACAGTCAAGAAGTCTGCATCATCCCAGAAGTCTTCAGCATGTTCTGTCTTCTAAGTCTAATGGAGCCTCTAAAGCTGTGCCTGACGTCACGTTGGTCCAGAAGTCGGCAAACCTGCCAGTGCAGTTATGGTCCCTGAATATGTTCTCCACCTGTGAAGCAAGCCCCGATCTCTAGTGGTGTCACTAATTGGATTCCCATCCCACCCTCGATGTTGCCTGGCCAACATAATCCTCCAAAGCCAGCTCTTCCCTGGGCAGTTTCAAACTATCCTGCTGGACTGATTCCTACCTCCCAGTCCCACGTCTTGTGTTCCCTGGCTGTGATGGGACTCCAATGTTAAAGGGGTCATATAATGGTTCATGCACTTTTACACGTTGATTGTACTGAAATGTGTGTTGGCAGTGCCTGTACACAACCATCATAAAATGATAAAAATCCATCCAGTCGTCTTTTTTTAATCTTCTTATATGTTTTCCCCCATCTCAAATCAAGCCGTTCGATTTTGTGACGTCACACAGTTGGATGCCCCTCCCACGATTGTTAATTGACAGCAGCGTTTCAACACAGACCCGCCCTCGCTCGTGAGCGAGCTGTCAATCAAAGTCCGCGCGGACCGGCGCGGTCATTGTTGATAGCTGGAGCACTGTCTATGAGCAGAATGGCGTCTAAGCGATTGTGGTGTTCTGTTCTTGGGTGTAATAACGAACACAGCATCATTTTGATGTTCCTAAATCCGAACCGCTGAAGAGGCAGTGGCTGAGTTTGTTTTCGAAGGGAATATTCCCCACGATCAATGTCAATGCTTTCATGTTTGCGCGAATCATTTCACACACCAGACTGCTTTACAAACGAGGGTCCAGCCCGATCTCATCCCAAGGCGTCATATACTGACGCTCTTGACATTTCGTCTACATCCAACGCACATGGCACACTTTAGCATCAATATGAGACGCAGATAGATATGGGCCAGAAGGCGCCTCCTAGCGGTCTAACCCTAACCCTACCCCAGACCTAAACGTACCCATAACCGAACAGAGCTCTGTGCGTGTCATATTGATGCTAAAGGGTGCCATGTGCGTTGGATGTAGACGAAATGTCAAAAGCGTCAGTATATGACGCCCTAGGATGAGAATGCGTTGGAGGGTCAGTAAAGCTGGTTTTGCTAAGAAGCTGCTCCTGAAAAAAGGATCGGTACCAACTATTCGTGTTCCTGCTGCACCTCCAGAATAACTGAAGTGAGTGTAACGTTTTATTAACCTTTATATTAATATTTATATTAATCTTTGCAAATCGCTTGCTGCACGCTTCACGATGAATGCGGCTGTTTAAACTCAGGGTGCATTACGGCATGTTTTCTATGTACGACGTTCTCGATATAATTCATAATCCCACGTTTATAATGAACAACGCGTTATGGTTATTGTGTTATTGTGTTACGGTGTACGCACAGAACAGAGGGGCGGAGTCAGCAAAGCTAATTATCATTTAAAGACACATGCACTTAAACGGCGTGCTGAAAACAGAGCTGTTTTTGACCAGGTAAAATGAGTGTTTTCTTACAATACTAATGAGAATTTTTAATTAAAGTATATTACAAACTTTTAATTTAGACCCTAAAGAATCTTAGCTTGTACAAGAATGGCATTATATGACCCCTTTAACACCCCGCCCGCCCACCCTCACAGTTATTACCCCATTTAACTCCTTTGCCCAGTGTGGATAACTGGAGGCGTCTTTTGGGGGTTACTGTCAGGGTCCTGCCTTGTCTGTCTGGTCTCTGTTCAATGTTTCTTTGCTTGTCTTGTCTGAACACATGGCTCTGTCTCTGTTTGTGTTGGCCATGTGCTCCTCCTCCAGCCTTGTCCCGCCTCCTCATGTCCAGTTACCGCACCCCCTTGTTTCATCCTTTGCTTGTGTGCTCAGCTCCTTTTATATTGTGTTTCTTTTCCTAATGACTCTGCTGGTTCATTGTGTGTATGTGTTGCTTGCAGATCTTGTCAGTCAGTGCTAGATTTAGTTTTTCTAGTTTTGATAAATAAAAAATTTCTTTTGATAAATCAAGTTTCCTTTGTTCCTGTTTTAACTCTAGTCAAGTTCCAAACTTTTGCTTCAGTTTTCTCAAACCCTATTTTGTTTCTCTTTAGGTTTAGTTCTTATTCTGTTTAGGCTACTGTTTTTTTTTATTACAAATACCACAGACACGATATACAGTACAGGCCAAAAGTTTGGACACATTACTATTTTTAATGTTTTTGAAAGAAGTTTCTTCTGCTCATCAAGCCTGCATTTATTTGATCAAAAATACAGAAAAAAATGTAATATTGTGATATATTATTACAATTTAAAATAATTGGTTTTCAATTTATTATACTTTAAATTATCATTTATTTCGGTGATGCAAAGCTGAATTTTCAGGATCATTACTCCAGTCTATCAAATGATCCTTTAGAAATCATTCTAATATGATGATTCATTATCAAAGTTGGAAACAGTTCTGCTGCTTAATATTTTTTCATAACCTGTGATACTTTTTTAGGATACTTTGATGAATAAAAAAAAAAGAAAAAGAAAAAAGAAAAGAAAAAAAATAAGCAAATGTTTTCAAGATGGAAATCTTTTATAACAACAATATACACTACTGGTCAGTAATTTGGGGTCAGTAATTTTTTCTTTATTTTTTTAAAAATAAATCAATAATTTTATTCAGCAAGGATGTGTTAAATTGATAAAAAGTGATAATAAAGAAGATTTATATTAAAAAAAATTTTTTTTATTTTGAATAAATGCAGTTCTTTTTAACCTTTTATTCATCAAATATATTAGGCAGCAGAACTGTTTCCAACACTCATAATAAATCAGAACATTAGAATGATTTCTAAAGGATCATGTGATAGACTGGATGTCACATGTGACACTGAAGACTGGAGTAATGATCCTGAAAATTCAGCTTTGCATCACCGAAATAAATGATAATTTAAAGTATAATAAATTGAAAACCAATTATTTTAAATTGTAATAATATATCACAATATTAAAAAAAATTCTGTATTTTTGATCAAATAAATGCAGGCTTGATGAGCAGAAGAAACTTCTTTCAAAAACATTAAAAATAGTAATGTGTCCAAACTTTTGGCCTGTACTGTATTTCCTTTTTTACTATGGTATACTGAGGTGCGATGCTTGTGGTTATCATGATCTACAAATATATGATGCTATGGAAGATAAATTTGAATAAGAGTAGAGTTCTAACTCAAAGTATTTATATTGTACTCTATAAAAGTTAGGTTGTTACAGTTTTTACAGATAATTAATGTTTTAATAATGACTGGACAATGGACTGCATTTATATAGCGCTTTCACAGACCTTTGGCCACCAAAGCGCCTCACATTCATTTACATCCACATCTCAGGGCCTGTTTACACGACACCGTTTTCAACTAAAAACTGAAATCTTTTTATGAGTTTTGGCCGTTCTGTTTTGGTGGTCTGAAAACCAAACTTTTGAAAACTATACGGGCATGCACATGTGTATTACGTTTTTAGTCTATAGACATGACCGTTCGGGGCAATTGATCTGTAGAAGAATGCATAGTCTTTCTTTACAAAAAAACCACTGGCTTGTGGTCTATAATGTTGTCATCTGTGCAAAGATAAAACTCTTCCATTTTTACTACATCGTTGTCATGTAAACATACCCTCAAGCTACTGTGAAATATGCAGTTCCAAGAGAAAAAAACATGTAATATTAGTAATTAATATTATCATTGATAATTAATTATTGTTGATGCTACCAAACCAGCTGGTAGTGCCACCGTACTGGTGCTACTGTTAGTCTGAGCCCTGACATGATCCTTCAGAAATCATTCTAACATGCGGATTTGCTGCTCATGAAATATTTCAGATTATTATCAATGTTGAAAACTGTTTTTGTGGAAACCATGACATAAATTCTTTCAGGATTCTTTGATGAATATAAATTTCAGAAAAGCTAAATTTATTCATCTTTTGTTACATTATAAGTGTATTTATTGTCACATTTGATCAGTGTATCCTTGCTGAATAAGTATTCATTTATTACAGTAATTTTTATTTCTTCAGAGTTACAGTAAATTTGATGATATTTTTGAGGTTTTAGTATTAAATGAGGAGCTACATAAGAACTTATGGAGACTCACCTGTGATGTTCTGTCAGAAAATCCCACAGTCTTAAATCATCTTTCGTCACAATCCCAGTACAAGTTCTTTATACTTCAGAAATACAACAAAAATGCTGCAATTGTCAATGAGTGATAGATTTACAATAGATCTTCTCAGCTCTTAATCCCTCCCACAGCTCTGCATCACATTCACCACAGATGAAACACGGAAAAAATGATAACCTAACAATAACAACTGACGGAAAAATATTTTTAATATTACTGAATATCCAATTTTTATTTAAATGTTTTTTGCATTTAATTGTATCACGTTCACTCCGCTTATGTTTGTAAAACAAAAGTTAACTTAATCCTTTTGTGTTTGGACTACATGAATAATGAATGCATTAACTGAAACTAGGCAGCCTTGGATGTGTTAGTTTGTGTTTTTGAAGTAGAACAGTAGGAATAGGAAAGAACAGTTATTGATAAATGCACAGTAAGTTAGAAATATAAAGAGGCAGGAGTTTTTGTGTGGTTTCACACTGCAGAAGTAGAGCTTGTGTGGTTAGTCTGTAGAATGGTGTCGTGACAGACAGCGGTGAACTCAGTTTCAAAGAGAAGAAAATAAATAACTTTTCTACTGTTGCATGCTAGGTAACAGGGAACAGTGAGTTTTGTTTTTATACTATGTTGGGCAAAATGGTACAATTAGAGACAATTACATTTAGACAACAATATTTTGGAAATCTAGTAAGATTGCAAATGTGTCTATGCCAAGTCAGAACATTGGTGGTTTCTGAAAGTGCGTCACTGAGTTTCTGGGCAAAGCAGTTCAGTTTGGGTAAAATAAAAGTTTTTATTTGAATTTTGTTTTATTAAATAAAAAACACAATGTTTAAGATCTGAGTAAGAGACGGCAAACTAAATCAGTCAACCTGCTGACTCTGATGAATGTTAACCAACTCAACATCTGTGAAACTGAAGCACTGAGGGTTTGTCTTCACTGCTGTGGTTGTGTGTTCCTCCGTGTGTATCTGATGACGGGGTTGTATGGTGTGTGAATCATGGTGGTGTAGTTCACAGCGGGAAAGTGTCCGTCTACCAGATCAAAGTTGTACAGTCTCAGCATCGTCGACCAGATTGTTTTAATCTGTACGTAGGCGAAGTTTTCTCCAATGCAACGATGACGACCTGTGGAAGATCAACCAGCAAACACCACAAGCACTGTTAACGTCTCAGCCGTGCCTTTATCAAAGGTTTTACTGTGGTTCTGCTGACATTAATGAGTCACAGAAATTTTATTAAAAAAGTAAAAATCAAATCTTCATTGTATGATTTAAATATTGATTCTTTTTAAAGCTGCAAAAGTTAAGACAATAGCAGTGGTCCTATTTTGGTCTTATTTTGTAAGTCGCTTAGGATAAAACATCTAACATGCCTAAGACTTTTGCACAGTACTGTATTTTCCTAAACACGTTTTACCAAACGCTTCCACTAGATGAAATTCGCATTTATTTATATTTATTTATTGCGCTTATACAACACGGATTATACAAGTATGGCTGTTTTTTTCAGGACCATTTAACCTTTTTGAATCATGTCCAGCAAGTGCCAAATCCTTTACCAAGTTTTGTAACATTCCGATAAAGTAAAAAAGACAAAACGTAAAAATTTTCAGGCAAAAATGACCGAACAGCACCAGAAGATTTAGACAAAACTGACTGTGTGTTCTGGGAATACTCACCAGGATGGGCATTTTGACATATTGTATGCATTTGACCATTTATACATAAAATATCATGTCATGAAATTCATGTTATATTATTATTTTTCCACGAGAGGTCGGCAAAGACTCCCAATGTAAGATAATTAGAGCTGAATTAAAAGGGTTATGCATGAAATAGTGAGTTATTTTGAATTTAAGTTGAAAGAATGTGAGGAATGTGCTTAAATGACTATTTATTTATTATTTATTGATTAAACCTAGTAACGTAAAGGTAAATAAAATAACAAAAATAAAAAATATTCTCAAAAAAATATGATCAAAATGAAATAAAATCAGCTTTCTGGACAAAAAAAAAAAACGAAGTATAATTTTAAGGCTTCGGGTCATTTTGACCCGCGAGGGAAAGATGAGGGTTAAACGGCCTGTCCATTCAAAATCACATGATCTCACCTGCTCCAAACGGGATGTAAGCGAACTTCTCTCCGGCTGCAGGGTTGTCGTGTAAGTATCGGTCCGGGTTAAACTCCTCCCGCTCTTCCCAGGTGTCCCGAAGACGGTGGTTCACTGTCGGAGACACACACACCTGGTGTCCCGGCGGGATGATGTATTCACCGACTCTCTGTTGAGGAAGCAGAAACACACAGGTCAGTCCAAAGCATCTCATGGCTTTAATACCAGCAGGGTTTCAAATCAACTTTTTCACTCACCGGCCAATTTGGCCACGAAATTAAGTTACCGGCCAATCAGAACTTCTACTAGCCAAAAAAAAAACTATGTTTACTATGTCACATTTTACTATAAAATTTAGATTTCATACATTCATCACATGTATGTTTGTCACATTCATCCAGCATCTCCTCTCTTCCTCTTTATCCTCATCACCATAAATGTGTTTTAGACAGATCAATCCTGTACACAGAACACCAGAAAATGTAGGATGTTGGAAAATAACAATGTCTTTTCTGTCACCAAATGCTTTTTAATATTCGCTTTTGCTTCAATGCAAATGAACAAGCACAGTTATGTGTAGTGTAGTGACGTGTGTGTTCAAGTAAGCCAGATATGAGCAGATTCTGCGCAACACACTGTGTTTAATATATCATGATGAACCACGAGTATTTGTGCTAAATCTGCTCAGATTTATCTTACACGAACTTCCCCAGCAAACTGAGTAAATATAATAACCCGCCAGATTGGCTCGTGATTTGACAGCATAACCTGCCACTGGTGATTCTTGTTAGTTTCAAACCCTGAATATCAGTAATGCTCGTACCTGAGGCGTCCTGGCCATCCTCATCATGGTCATTATAGGGGGTCGCAGTCGTAGCGTCTCCTTCAGACAGCGGTCCAGCAGACTCAAGTCTTTAAGCTGTGAGAGACCAGAACAGTTCTTCAGCATCTGGGTCACTAAACATTAAAAATCAAATCCACGCACACTGTACGGCTGCTTGAATACTTCTCTTATATGAGGATGAGCATGTTTTCCGTCAATCAGAAACGCTCCGGACACATGACCAGTAAAAGTTTATAGTTCGGATATAAGCACTGATGTCTATGGTAGTGATCAGAATAGAGTAAATCAGCTTTTGAAAGTAACTTGATCAAATAAAGATTGTATCGATTACACTGTTCCACCAGTAGGTGGCGACAAGTGACTGTTATAATAATGTGTATTCGTCATTAAATCATTAATTCAAAAGATTTGTTCAAAAACGCTGATTCATCATCCAGTAATGAAACTAGTGAAGTCTTTATGAGTGAGTCATTGAATCATTCACTCAAACGGATTAAAACAATTAATCAAATAGATTTAAATGTGTTTTATTTGCTTTAGTTCAGTGATCATTTAGTGACCGTTGAGCACGGCTGAGTGAGTTCAAGGTACACATTCTCATTATGTTTGTCGTTACTATAAGCAAATCTCTTTTGAATTTCACTAAAACCAATGTGTATGTGCAAACAGATCTCTTCCCATCTCTTCCCATCATGCAAGCGCACGTCATCACTTCGAGAAAACCAATACAAAAATATATATTTAGAGATTACAAAAATATAATGCTGAAAATATCATTTCATTATGGTTTATTTATGATAAATGTGGTCTGAAAAATCTACAGAGAGGCTGAGTCTGGACAAGTATGGAAAATGTGTCGGAAACCCTAAATAACCGTGATATTTAACGTTGATTTAGTTTTTGTTTTAAAGTTGTTAGTTGCATAATTCTGACCAGAATCCCGCGTTTGGACGGACATGCAGTGCTTCTCTGATGCTCGTTTAGTTCCTATCAGTCGTTTCCAGTCGTTTCTGTCAGACTTTCCAACCAGACCATAGAGAAATATAAACTAGACTGTGACAGGATTAGAGCGGTTTGCCTGTGCAAGGCTAATGACCACAGTGATGTCGGTGTTTCTTGGGCCATTTATCTCGATGACTGTCACAGAGAATGACTTGAAGGGTTAGTTCACACTAAAAGGGTAATTACTCACTCTCATGTTGTTCCAACAAATGAAGATGTTTCTGATGTAATCTGAGAGCTGTCTCACTCCTCCATAGACTTCGATTGGATCGAAACTTGCCGGCCCAGAGAGTTAGTAAAGACAAATGTTTAAAATAGTCCAAGAGTCTACAGTGGCTCAACCTTAAGTTTATCAAGCGACGAGAATAAAAACAAAAATAACGACTTTCTTCGGTGTTTCCCCAAGTGTAGTCACTCGGGCTATTTTAACAATGTCTTTACTAACTTTTCTGGGCTGGCAGATCTCGATTACCCATCAGCCTATGGAGGAGTGAGACCGCTCTCAGATTATATCAGAAATATCTTAATTTGTGTTCTTACGGGGTTGGAACAACATGAGGGCGAGTGATTACTGACAGAATCTTCATTTTTGGATGAATTAACCCTTTAATGGTTTGACTGACAGCACTAAAGCAGAACATCACCTGGTCGTAGTGTAGAGGAGGAAGGTCTTCTCCACACACGGTCTTCTGTTCGTTATAGCAGCGTTCCTGCAGTGCTCTGTCCCGTGCCAGGAAGAAGCCCATCCATGAGCTGGTGGTGGAGGACGTGTGCTGACCCGCCAACAACAGGCCAATCAGCATCCCGGCGATCTCGTCATCACTCAGGGGACGCCCGTCTCTACAGGGACACATCACATTCACACTAAGTCTTGTAATCATTTGCTTGTGTTCACAGATCCTCCACAGGGTGGCGGTGTCTTCATGGATGTTTAGCACACCGGAACTCAAAGATGGAGTGTGCAACAAGGAAATTAGTGTTATGTAAATTAAACATTTATATCTTTATGAATAGTAGATTTTTTATTATAAAAAATAATTATAATAATCTTTAGAATTATTTAATAAAATATCATAATATAATACATTATTATTATAATTTCATAATTTTTATAATTATTTTTAAGTTTAATTATATTTGTATAATATATATAAAAATGTATAACATATCATATTTTTTATACATAAAACGTATATATAATATTATATATGTAACATCATATATAATTAGTTCCTTTACATTGTAAACAAGTATGTGTGCACAACATGGAGATTAGTTGTTATAAATTAATTTTTATAAGTAAGTTTTTTATTTTAGAATAATAATTAACTAGAAGTAATTGTATATAATTTTATATTATATCATTTGATATTACTTTATATTATTATAATTAATTATTATTATATATATATATTTAAAAATTATATATATATATATATATATATATATACTGTATATATGATTAATTTAATGATTTAATTTATTTTTATTTTTTTTACATTTAAATTTTAATAAATGTAATAAATTATATATTTTATATATAATATTTAACATTTAACTGGTTGCAAATCCGAGGTTATTCATGGATGAACTGGCCCAAACCCTGCTGTAAACAGTGTCATTTGGGTTTAAATGATCCAGTTGTGTGCAGTCAGTGATTTCTCAGTGTGTGTGTGTGTGTGTGTGTGTGTGTGTGTGTGTGTGTGTGATGGTGACATACTTGTATGTGGCGTCTATGAGCGTCTGCAGGATGTCGCTGTTTTTCTCCTGGGCTTCTCTCCGCTTCTTGATGACGTTATAGAAGATCTTCTTGATCTCTAAGTGCGCCCGATCCCTCCGTCTGAGAACAAAGAGCAGAAACACAACGTCACATGAACGTCTGAAGCTCTTCCTCGTGTGTGTGTGTGTGTGTGTGTGTGTGTGTGTGTGTGTGTGTGTGTGTGAGTGTGTGTGTACCTGAAGCTGGGCAGAGGCCAGGCCTCGTGTGTGTGAGTGTGTGTGTGTGTGTGTGTGTGTGTGTGTGTGTGTGTGTGTGTGTGTGTGTGTGTGTGTGTGTGTGTGTGTGTGTGTGTGTGTGTGTGTGAGTGTGTGTGTACCTGAAGCTGGGCAGAGGCCAGGCCTCGTGTGTGTGAGTGTGTGTGTGTGTGTGTGTGTGTGTGTGTGTGTGTGTGTGTGTGTGTGAGTGTGTGTGTACCTGAAGCTGGGCAGAGGCCAGGCCTCGTGTGTGTGAGTGTGTGTGTGTGTGTGTGTGTGTGTGTGTGTGTGTGTGTGTGTGTGTGTGTGTGTGTGTGTGTGTGTGTGTGTGTGTGTGTACCTGAAGCTGGGCAGAGGCCAGGCCTCGTGTGTGTGTGTGTGTGTGTGTGTGTGTGTGTGAGTGTGTGTGTGTACCTAAAGCTGGGCAGAGGCCAGGCCTCGTGTGTGTGTGTGTGTGTGTGTGAGTGTGTGTGTGTACCTGAAGCTGGGCAGAGGCCAGGCCTCGTGTGTGTGTGTGTGTGTGTGTGTGTGTGTGTGTGTGTGTGTGTGTGTGTGTGTGTGTGTGTGTGTGTGTGTGTGAGTGTGAGTGCGTGTGCGTGTGTGTGTGTGTGTGTGTACCTGAAGCTGGGCAGAGGCCAGGCCTCGTGTGTGTGTGTGTGCGTGTGTGTGTGTGTGTGTGTGTGTGTGTGTGTGTGTGTGTGTGTGTGTGTGAGAGTGTGTGTGAGTGAGTGTGTGTGTGAGTGTGTGTGTGTACCTAAAGCTGGGCAGAGGCAGCCAGCCGGGCAGAAGCCAGGCCTCGTGTGTGAATCCTCCGTCCAGATCTGCGTAGAGTTGAGCGACTCTCTCGTCCAGCATGTCCCGGATCTCACGGCCGTGAAGACAGCGGCTGGCCGTCAGGATGATCAGCTCGGATAACGCCTCGAACAGATCTGAACACAGCGTTTAACACCTTAGAAATACTGTCTCCTATTCCTGTTTAGCTGTTTCTTTTTCTTAAAGAGGATCTATTCTGCTCGTTTACAAAGTCTGTTGTTTTCAGGCTCTACTAGAACAGGTTTTCCTGCTTGAATGTTGATTATTCTCCTCATATTCTCCATTGTTGCGGCTCCTCTCTTCCCAGTCTGTCAGTAACGCTCTGTTTAGTTCCTGTCTCTATGAAGCCCCTCCTCCTGAAAAGCACACTGTGCTCTGATTGGTCGGCTGGAGCAGTGTGTTGTGATTGGTCGTGTCTGGGAAATGTCCCGCCTCTTACCATAACTGCCAGTTTAACACACTACTAACTAACTCACCCAGGCCCCGCCCCTTTATTCTGCGTATGAATTATTATAATGAGGAATATTGTGACGTGTTTGTTCCCGGAAGAAACTCAAGACTACAATGGAGTCGTTTCAGGAGTTCAGGAACACTGACACTGATATAGAGAAGAACTGGAGCTTCTTCATCATCAAACATCAACATTACACACTGAACACAGATGCTGTTCAATAGATGTTCCTGGTCTAAAAGTGAACGATTCATGAGTGTATGATACTGTAAAGGAAAAGAAGCTGATGTGTCCGTCTCCTTACTTCTCTCTCCACTGTCTCCCCATCGTTTGAAATAATCTTTGGTTTCTTCTTCGATTACTTCGACGTGTTGTTTGAACTGTGCGATGTTCAGTCCGGTCTTCAGCATTTTCTTCTGCTCCAGAAATAACTGAGAAACAAACGCAAATCACATCAACAAATGAAGGAAAGAGAAAAGCAGCCGTTTGGAGTTCAGAACGACTACAGAACTACACAACTTCAATGTTTTTCCCATAACAGGATCTAGTGAGCCGTCTTGGAAGCAGACAGCGCAGGCCAAAACCATTATTGCTTTGTACATGCCAAAGAATTATCTCTAAATATCTCTAAAATATGTTCATATTTACGGTAAAAAACTGGCAGCTGCGGTTGCTAACATATTCTTTACGGTAAATTTCTGGCAACATCTTAGGTTTTACAAGCTTAACTTATATTTATATTAACAAAAACTGTATTTCATTATCTGATATAATGTTCATTTACTGATCTATTGAAGTACTGATATCTGTTTTGTACTATTGTAATACACTGACAACCACCAATCACAGTGGAGATGAGAGTCACATGATGAATCAAAGCTCATCACAAGCAGCTTTAACACAAGCTGAGAAAGCTAATACTAATATATTGAAGGTGTACATTCACACTAACACTAAACACCAGCATGGTAATACACAGGAAATGTTTAAATGCAATATACATTAAATGTAACATAAAACCCTAATCTACACAACTGAGTAGAAAAAATATATGAAAAAACAGTTAATTCAACATAAATACATCAAATGTGAAGTGTCACGCAGGGAATTGTGGGAATGTCAATTTACGTTTTTTCCCAATAAATTATACAATGACTTTTCACTTCCAAACACTGTAAATTTAACAGTATTTTACTGTAAAATTATATTAAATGTATGATTAGACCTATCACAGTTATTCACCGTGTACAGTACAGAAACGGAAAGCATTTTTACAGTTTTTTACCGTTAAAATCATGATCATTTTTAAGGATTTAAAAATATTTTATTTAGATTGTACCCACAAAGAGTAATTTCTAGCTAGTGAAACAAATATATTTGTATATTGACTATAGCAATATAAATAAGCTTGTCAATCTACATATTAAAATTCTCCAGGTTTGGCGGGACTGTGGGATCTTACCGGATTGGGCACGTCGTACGCGACGCCCTTGCCGAACACAGGTGTGGTGAGGCGCGCGTACACGTCCTCGGCGTTCAGATCCTCGTTCTTGCTGTTGAACATGAGCGCGGCCGAGTCGCTGCCCAGGAGATACGTGAAGGTCTTCCCCACCATAGTGAAGCTGACCACGGGCCCGTACTGAGAGACATCATCATCATCATCATCATCATCACCATCATCATCATCACCATCATCATCATCATCATCATCATCATCATCAGATCAGAGAACCAGCCTGGGTTCCACTCGAGTCTGAGAGTTTCACGCTCACCTTCTCGTACGCCTGCTCCAGGAACTCTATGGGACTCTTGCCGAAAGCCACAGCGTGACCCAGGAAAGGAATACTGGACGGGATATGAGGAGGAAGTTTCTGAGGGAAGGAGAGAAACTGACATGAACCTTTATATGTGTGATAGATAGATGGAACGATGGATAGAATAATGGATAGATAGATAGATGGAACGATGGATAGAATAATGGATAGATAGATAGATAGATAGATAGATAGATAGATAGATAGATAGATAGATGGAACGATGGATAGAATAATGGATAGATAGATAGATGGAAGGATGGATAGATGGAACGATAGATAGAATGATGGGGATAGACAGATAGATAGATAGATGGAACGATGGATAGAATAATGGATAGATAGATAGATGAAGGATGGATGGATGGATGGAACGATAGAATGATGGGGATAGATGGATAGAATAATGGATAGATAGATAGATGGAAGGATGGATAGATGGAACGATAGATAGAATGATGGGGATAGACAGATAGATAGAATGATGGAAGAATAAATAGATGGAACAATGGAAGGATTGATGGAATGATGGAACGGTAGATAGATGGAACAATGTAACAATCGATGATAGACAGATGGAACGGCAGAAGGATAGATAGATGGAATGATGGAAAGTTAGATATATAAATCAATGGATGATGCAAGGATAGATAGATGGAAAGATAGACAGAAGGATAGATGGACAAATGAAGGATAGATAGATAGATAGATGGATGGATAGATGGAACGATATATAGAATGATGAAAGGGTGGCTAGACAGATAAATGGAACGATAGAATGATGGAAGGGTGGATAGACAGATAGAAGAATGGATAGATGGAATGATAGATAGAATGATGGAAGGGTGGATAGACAGATAAATGGAACGATAGAATGATGGGTGATAGGTGGAACGATAGATAAACAGAACAATGGAAGCATACATAGAACAATATATAGAATGATGGAAGGGTGGATAGACAGATAGATGGAACGATAGAATGATGGAAGGGGGGAAGGGTGGATAGACAGATAGATGGAACGATAGATAGAAGGATCGACAGATAGAATGATGGAAGGGTGGATAGACAGATAGATGGAACGATAGATAGAAGGATCAACAGATAGAATGATGGAAGGGTGGATAGATAGAAGAATGGATAGATGGAACGATAGATAGAATGATGGAAGGGTGGATAGACAGATAGATGGAACGATAGATAGAAGGATCGACAGATAGAATGATGGAAGGGTGGATAGATAGAAGAATGGATAGATGGAACGATAGATAGAATGATGGAAGGGTGGATAGACAGATAGATGGAATGATAGATAGAAGGATCGACAGATAGAATGATGGAAGGGTGGATAGATAGAAGAATGGATAGATGGAACGATAGATAGAATGATGGAAGGGTGGATAGACAGATAGATGGAACAATAGAATGATGGAAGGGTGGATAGACAGATAGATGGAACGATAGAATGATGGAAGGGTTGATAGACAGATAAATGGAACGATAGAATGATGGGTGATAGGTGGAACGATAGATAAACAGAACAATGGAAGCATACATTGATGGAACGATATATAGATGGAACAATGGAACGGTCGATGATAGACAGGTGGAAGGATAGATAGATGGAATGATGGAAGGTTAGATAAATCAATGGATGATGCATGGATAGATGGACAGAAGAAGGATAGATGGATGATGGATAGATAGACATAGATAGAGAGATTGAATGATCAATTTATATATATTCAGAAGGATGGATAGATAAACAAATGAATAGTGAATGATGTATGTATAAAAAGAACATTAGAAAGATAGATGACACGTGACAAATTTTATTCACTTTATAGATCCAATCCAACTTTATTTGTTTAGCACTTTAAAACAACCAAAGTTGACCAAAGTGCTGTAGAAATCATAAATAAAAAACATAAAAGCTCACATGAGGCGCAAAATGACATATAAAATACAACAATAAAATGAAAATTCGGGAACTGATAGTTCGGGAACATCTGTATAGATGACACAATAGACAGCACTCTTATGGAAACAGTTACTGCACCACACAGACATCTCAGTGCATTACAATGCAATACATCTTTTCATGCCGTCAGTCAATCAGTTCCCGAATTGCTGGTTATTATAATAATGATATGCACTTACTTCATATTCCTCGTGCTGCTTTCTGAACATCAGTTTACTGAGATACGCCAGTGTGAGGGTGAACACAGATGCGGCCAGGAGCAGTGACGTCACACTCATCTTCTCCACGGTCTTCTCGATCAGCACACTGCTCATCTCCAGGATCGTCATCTTACTGACTGTTTAATAACGCATAGAGAAAGGTGTTGCCGAAAGGTAAAGAGCTGACAGACCGCTGAGCTCCACTGGCATCTCACTGATACTGGTATCCCGATAAACTTTAATACCTGCCCGTCTCCGTTCACAAGGTTCCGCCCCCGCCTGATGTCAACAGCCCGCTCATTGGTCAATTTGGCGTGTCTATCAAGTAACTCCATGCTCCGCGTGCGTCGTCTCGCACGCTGATTGGCGGATGACGCCTGAACTGATGTCTGATTGGCGGACGCCTCCTGAACTGATGTCTGCTTATATGATGTCACCAGCGCCGCTGTTGGTCCAGTTTTTGCGTCTAACGGCACGAGTCTCACGCACACCTTTATTAACCGGGAAGTGCGTTGTATATCAATGTAAAAAATCTGATCTGAATAGATGATTGCCGACCAAATGTGTTTAAATGTCATTTAAGAGAAAATTTTACATTTGCAAGCATCACAAATGTATTTATGGCTGAAGTTAAATGGAAATACCCCTAAATTGAGTCCCAGAATGCAAGGGAGAACATTTTTACAGCTTGGACTTGTTTCAAAAAGTGTGCAATTCATAGTTTGAGTAATTTATAATTAATGCAACTCTGTATAACTCGAATAGACGAATACTGTATAACAAATGTATTAGTGTTTGTTTATTGTATAATTGTAGTATAATCTCAATCACACTATAACTTTAAAAATAACATTGAATCAACAAATCTTCTATATCAATCATGTGCCACGTTTACAGTAAAAAAAAAAAAAAAAAAAAAAATTATTTTAAGAAAATCCAATGTTTTATGTATCGTGCACCTGACCATGACTTTTTCACTTGACCTCTTTAATAAAGGTATAAAAAAATAATAATAATACTTTGCATTCATTTAGGTTCGGTTCATTTTATATTTATTCCCTTTCTACAAAACAAAACCTGTCCTCAGTTCTGTCATTGCCATCATGCCAGACATTTTAGAGAACAATTGAGTTATTCTCAGAAAGGTATTTTTAATTATTATTACCTTTAACGTTTCTAACTAGTGTGTTTTCAAAAACAGAAAACTGTCATTACACTAAAATTAAATTAATCCACTTAAATACTACTGATCAAAAATCAAAGATTTTAATACGCTTTAAGACAAACCATGTGTAAATTCACAAGTCGACACCATTGCTGAGTATTTTCTCCTTAAAACTGCAGTGAACCAAAGACAGTCTCAAAAACACGCCATAAACTAATAACCAATCTCCTCATCAAAGAGTGGATCTCTGAGCTGAGTGAGTGAGTGGAGGCGGGGCTAATTTGCATATTCATGAATCGGCGTATACTAAATGAGGCAAGGGTGTCGAGTTACATTCAAGCTATTTTAAGGCATGACAAAAAAAAATTCAGGGAAAAAACGTTCAAATAATGTAATTTTGGTGATCAAAGATAAGTTTTAAAGGGATTCAATTATTGACTACAGGGGGACTTTAAACACTGTTTGAAGCGCCGCATCAAGACTTTTATTTTGAAACGGTTTGTTTACGTCCAAAATGTGCGTCTTGCGTCATGCTGTTGCGCGTCGGTTGAGGAGCCGCGTCAAGCTCTGTCCCACAACAGCACATGATTTCTGTCTATAGAGTTTAAAGATGACAGTGTGCAGCTTCTTTCTTCAAGGTCGCTGTAGATATGGAGATAAATGCTGGAATGAGCATCCGAGAGGAGGAGGAGGAGGAGGAGGAGGAGGAGGAGGAGATAATCGAGGAAACCAGCAGCAACAACAGCCCAGCAGAGGAGGTCAAACATGAACACTCTCTCACACACTCTCAGTTCACAGGGGGTTTTCATGAGCAAGATAGCATCCAGATATAGTCTCTTAACTAAACAACTATATATTACCATCGAGAATATATCGTTTTTGGACACTATAATGCTGTTAATTTAATACTGTGAAGCTGCTTTGATACAATCTGTATTGTGAAAAGCGCTATACATACTTGACTTGTTAACACTTTGAATGTGTAACTTACTTAGATAATATAGGCCTAATATTAATGAAATGAAAGGCAGCTTAACTGTACTTTCATAACTGTTTCTTAACACACGTAAGTAAGTTACACTTTGTAAAAATGTCAAATGAAATGTTTTACTTTAAAGCAAATTTTAATAATGTTTTTAAAGTGTAAATAAGTACTAATTTTAAAGTGTTGACTAACATAGTTAAGAACATGTAAAGTAGGCTACTTAAGCCGCGTTTCCACCGCAGGAACTTTCCCCAGAACTAGGAACTTTGGGCTGGTACTCGATGTGTTTACACCGCAGGAACCAGGGTCTAAATGAAGTTCCGGGTAAATATTTCCCCCTCCGAAAGTCCCGTTTATATACTGTCTATTTTTTTTTTATTCAACAAACTCATGTACAAACAATATGGCTTACATCTTTTTTCAACATTCCACAGGAGCAGGTGCAACAAGAACAAAAAAAAATAAAAAAAATAAAAAAAAAAATAATTATAATTAAAATAAGTAAATAATAAAATGAAATTATAGCTAGGGCTTTGATCGCATAGTATATTTTTCAAATAAATAAAGAAGCTTCATTGCTTGTTTACTTTCTATTATGTTAAGGACTTTGGTGAAAGAAAGAAACTCGTTATGAAATACATAGAACCTAGGTTTCACTTTTATATATTTACATTTGTGAATGTAAAATTTTGCAAGAATAATTCTAATATTTACCAGGAAGTCCCACTCATTATTGTCCAATACAACTCCATAAACAATGTCATTCTGAGAAAAAGGTTCAATATGGATCTTTGTGTGCAGCCAGTCGTGGATATCAGTCCAGAGAACTTCAGAGTGCATTGAAAAAATAAATGAACAGAAGTTTCAATATCATCACAAAATACACATTTGTTCGTTTCAAAACCACATCTCTGTCGTAATAGTTCACCAGATGGATACACACCATTTAAAACCTTGAAATGGATTTCTTTCGCTTTTGGATTTATGGGAAATTTTAAGTATTTAGAGCGTAATGAATATATAGTATCTTTGGTGAAGATGTGTTTAATTGAGTTTCGAAAAGACAATAAAGGGTGTGTAATATTATCAAGCATCTTTCTAATAGTTTTATTAGGAATTTTCATACTCTTGAAATCACAGTTTCCAACTAAGTACTTTTTCAAAGTTCAGGAACTTTCAGGGGTGGGACTTGTGCGCTGCACAAGCTGATTGGTTGTGTTCACGCCGCATTTTGGTTGGATGATTCCACGCAGCATTTTATTTATTTTTAACCTCCCTTTTTAAAAAATCTATTGCGGTTCGTGTCGTGGATTCATGCAGTAAGAGTTGTCTGTCTGCAAATATGGAATTTAATAAAAAAAACTGGTGGACTGGCGACGAGTTTCAGGCTTTATTAAAGGGGTGGTTCGGGATTTTTGACATCGGACCTAATTTTTAAGTCAGCCTGGTTGTTATTCATCAGTGGAGACATTTTTTTATTTTTTATTATCCAGTCCTTATATTTGGATAGTTAGCCGATGCTAGGCTAGCGCGAGTCAATGGTATATGTTAGCCAGCCATTAAAAACCGTTTTACCCACTCCACAGTGCACCAAACGCAAATCAATTATAACACTAGACTATCGATGTATATGTCCGTTGAGAGAATAATGTTAGAAATCAAACTTACCTTTCATCACATTGCATTAGTTATAATTTGTTCCCTGTAATCATAAGCCTTGTCTACAGCAGCAGCGGAGTGATATTGATTACCTAGGCAACCGAGTGAGCCGGTACACACATGACGCAAGTGTATTTACCTGCCGCTGGTACACTGATTACAGTGCGCTTCTGTTCTGTGTTTACTTTTTGCCGCATTACTAACCGGAGCAAAGTAAAATTCCGCAGCTGCTGAGAAACTAGTTCCTTTGGGATCATTGAGATGAGTTTGATTTCTAACATTATTCTCTCAACGGACATTTGCATCGATAGTCTAGTGTTTTAATTGATTTGCGTTTGGTGCACTGTGGAGTGGGTAAAACGGTTTTTAATGGCTGGCTAACATATACCATTGACTCTCCAACTATCCAAATATAAGGACTGGATAATTTTGAAAAAAAAATGTCTCCACTGATGAATAACAACCAGGCTGACTTAAAAATGAGGTCCGATGTCAAAAATCCCGAACCACCCCTTTAAGGGTATTTGTGGAAGAGGAAACTTTCTGCGTGTTCGTCCCAGCCATCTCACGGTCAATGTCCGCAATAGCTGATAACGTTAGCATTACGAGCTACTGAACACGCTTTATCAGTGCTCGTCTCTTTTCTGCCACAGCTTTTATTATTAAGTCATTATGTTTACACATTGTCATCTATTGCAAGGCACTCCAAACCATGTTACAAGTTTACTATAACAGGATTGAAATAGCGCTTTGAGGTTAGTAACAAACAACTATTTACAAGACTGGCACTATTTATGATTGATAGACGGGGTTCAGGCTTTTTTTGCGCGTTCGTCCCAGGCTTCTCACAATAACTGATAACATATACGTTGTCTAAATTTATACGCATACGAGCTTTCTGAACACGCTTTAGTATCAGTGCTCGTCTATTTTGTCTTGTTAATTACCTCGTTAGTAAACCAATACATAACTGCAGCACAGTTTGAATCTCCTCAATACTTAAATGTGGCGCTCAAAACTGATTACTGTCCGTCGCAGACTGGGAGGAGCAGTTGCGCTTAGTTTACCTTCCCGGTACTTTAGACCGCGGTGTTAACGCAGAAAGCAACTGGTCTGGGGCAAAGAAAGTTCATGGGAAAAAAGTTCCTGGGACAAATTGTTCTGGGTAATTTCGGTGGAAACACGGCTTTATTTATAATTTTAAAGGTATAGCGGAGGATTTTTTACTTCCGGGTGGATCACCTATACTATTGGTCCTCCTAATTGTCAATCATTCTGGTGAATCAATCAAACTTATTCAAAAAGGGGAGAGGGCAGGTCTTATCTAAAATTCGGAAAGATCCTCCACTATACCTTTAACTGTAGTGTTTTTTGATATAACTAAGTGATTATTATCAATTTTTTTATTTGCGTATAACGATGTACTTAAGTGAGTCTTAAAGTTCAAATAACTGAATTCAATAATAAATAGTTACATTTTCATTAGATTTGCAAATGTCATGGACTTTACATTACATTCAGTTCACATTTAAGTATATTCTTTAACATTTAAATCATATATAATAAGTACTCTTTAAAAAAAAGTGTTTTCACAAGGGAAATTCTGTGTAAATACTATGGTCTATGTATTTATATTTATATGTCTATATGACATAAGCAGTAATTATGTTTGTCAACAAAAATCTTATATATACCTTGAGATCCGAAGGTGATCTTAAAAGTGTGTCCAAACTTTTCACTGGTAGTGAATTAAAATGTAAAATAATGCCATAAGTACACTATATTGCCAAAAGTACTGGGACACCCCTCCAAATCATTGAATTCAGGCATTCCGGTCACTTCCATGGCCACAGTTGTTTAAAATCAAGCACCTATATGGAAGTAAAATAATTTTGAAATAAAAAGCCTGTTGAATTGCACTACTTGAAAAAAAAAATAGGCCTTGCACAAGCGTGGTACCGTGATCGGTTGCCACCTGTGCAATAAGTCCATTCGTGAAATTTCCTCACTACTAAATATTCCACGGTCAACTGTTAGTGGTATTATAACAAAGTGGAAGCAATTGGGAACAACAGCAACTCAGCCACGAAGTGTTGACCCAGAGCGGGGGTCAGCGCATGCTGAGGCTAGGGTGTGACGATAACCGCATCACCGCAATATCGCGTTAATGAGATGCCTACCGTCGGTTAACCGCCAAACCGCGAGATTTGTTGCTTCTTCACCACGGTAAGAAAAAATCCCATACCGTCACAGCCCTAGCTGAGGCTCACAGTGCGCATAAGTCGCCAACTTTCTGCGGAGTCAACAGCTACAGACCTCCAAACTTCATGTGGCCTTCAGTTTAGCTCAAGAACAGTGCGTAGAGCTTCATGGAATGGGTCTCCATGGCCGAACCGCTGCACCCAAGCCTCACATCAACAAGTGCAAAGCAAAGCGGGGGATGCAGTGGTGTAAAGCACACGGCCACTGGACTCTAGAGCAGTGGAGACGTGTTCTCTGGAGTGACGAATCACACTTCTCTGTCTGGCAATCTGATGGACGAGTCTGGGTTTGGCGGTTGCCAGAACGGTCTTGCCTGACAGCATTGTGCCAAGTGTAAAGTTTGGTGGAGGGGGGGTGATGGTGTGGGGTTGTTTGGGGGAGGGGGGGTTATGGTGTGGGGTTGTTTGGTGGAGGGGGGGTTATGGTGTGTGGTTGTTTGGTGAAGGGGGGTGATGGTGTGGGGTTGTTTAGTGGAGGGGGGGGTTATGGTGTGGGGTTGTTTGGTGGAGGGGGGGTTATGGTGTGGGGTTGTTTGGTGGAGGGGGGTTATGGTGTGGGGTTGTTTGGTGGAGGGGGGTTATGGTGTGGGGTTGTTTGGTGGAGGGGGGTTATGGTGTGGGGTTGTTTGGTAGAGGGGGGGTTATGGTGTGGGGTTGTTTGGTAGAGGGGGGGTTATGGTGTGGGGTTGTTTGGGGGAGGGGGGGGTTATGGTGTGGGGTTGTTTGGTGGAGGGGGGGTTATGGTGTGGGGTTGTTTGGGGGAGGGGGGGTTATCAGGGCTCTAGAGTGTGACCAATTTGGTCGCACATGCAACCAAATTTTGTAAGGGTGCGACTAAAATTTCTCCTAGGTCGCACCGGTGCACCTAACGTCCTCGCATCCGCTGCCTCTCCACGAACTAAGTGTTTGTTCTCCTTTGACGGAACTCACACACTCATGGGAACTCACACTCTTCTCTCACGCTTAATGAGTGATGACGGAGGACAGAATTAAACATTCAAACGTAGCCTGGTTACACTTAAGGTCTGTGATATTAGTCTGATTTTATTTTAGATTTCGGCTTCCAAAGATTATAAAAAATAATATATTGAGGTAAAACCATTAAAAACTATAGCCGCATTCTATCTAGCGCAACTTCTTCCCTTCGCAGCATTACACAGTCATTTCTCCCTAAAACTCAAACCTAACGACAGAATCAGCACGATCGGTGATTGTTGTAAAATGCAGTCTAGCTACTGTTGCTAACTTGCGAGACGCGTTAAATAATTAAAAGAGTTATTAAAAGCACAAAATCTGCGCAAGAGATGTTGTTCGCAAGGCGGCACGCGCTACGAAACCGAAACCGAGACAAGCAAATTATAGCCTACTTTGGGTTTAATGTGCGTGTCTAAACGATCAAATGTACACAAAAGTATGTCAAAATGACCGGCTTGGAGATTCACTAAAAACAGTTTATGTCTTAAATGGACGTAGTTATGGAAATAGTTGGGAGAATATGGTGCATCAGATCAGTAGCAGATCTGCACTCGGTCTTAAAGGGGCCGCAGTCTAGTAAACATGCGGACGATTGCGCCATTACTGCGAATCAAACAACAAGAGAAAAATCACTACAAAGCTCTTGAAAGAATAACTTCAGCTTTATTAAGCATTAATCTATTTATGAAAAATTATGCAGTGTTATTTTACATTTGATTACTTTATTAGATTTCTTTTTAGACTAATATATATATATATATATATATATAATATATATATATATATATGTGTGTGTATATGTATATATATATATATATATATATATATATATATAAAAATAAAAAGAACCGATAAGAATACAGTTAAAGTACCAGATCGATAAGCAGTATCGGTAAGAGTAGGAATACCGTTAAAACCCTTTACTCCCCGGTCAATGCTCCGACAACAGCCCAGACATGAAGCTACTTCAGCCACCATTCTCCCCAGTCCCTGGTAAGATGCCAAGCCCTGGTCTTTCGTCGGAGATGGCATCCGACTCAGAGACGGAGGTAGAGCCTATACCGCGCCTGAGCTAGAGACTCAAAATAGTTAGTTTGGCAGCTCAGTGAAGCACTTAATTTTTTTTTTTTTTTTTTTTGATTTTTATTTACCTACACCTTATTCTTGTTTAAAATCATTTACATAATATGAATGTATATAGAGCGTGATAAAAAGGTGACCTTGAAATTGTGGCGTTAAAGGTGACGCGAGCCGAGAAAAATTTTCGGTGCACCCAAATTTTGTGCTGGTGCACCTAAATAAAAAAGTTAGGCGCACCAGTGCAACCAAGGCAAAAAGTTAGTCTGGAGCCCTGGTTATGGTGTTGGGGTTGTTTGGTGGAGGGGGGGTTATGGTGTGGGGTTGTTTGGGGGAGGGGGGGTTATGGTGTGGGGGAGGGGGGGTTATGGTGTGGGTGGGGGGTTGTTTTTCAGGGGTTGGCCTCTTAGTTCCAGTGAAAGGAACTCTTAATGCTTCAGCAATCCAAGACATTTTGGGTAATTTCATGCTCCCAACTTTGTGGGAACAGTTTAGGGATGTTTCTGTTCCAGCATGACTGCGCACCAGTGCACAAAGCAGGTCCATAAACTTTTGGCAATATAGTGTATTTTAACACCCAGTATAACTTATACCATTTGTAAAAAACTATTTTTGAATGTTAACGGCAGTGACTAAAGTGATGTGTTGTTGCAGGCTATGGGAACCGCGTGTGGATAAACCCATCTCAACGGACTGGTGGCGAGTTCAACCAGCCCTCCTCGTTCTCCCGTGGCGGTAATGACTGGAGCAGAGGTGGCGGTAATGATTCGAACCGAGGCGGCGGTAATGACTGGAACCGAAGCGGCGGTAATGATTCGAACCGAGGCGGTGGTAATGACTGGAACAGAGGTGGCGGTAATGACTGGAACAGAAGCGGCGGTAATGATTGGAACAGAAGTGGCGGTAATGATTGGAACAGAAGCGGCGGGACGTCCAAAGACATCAAGAGCTCTGACTTCAGCTTCAGCAACCAGAACAGATTCTCAGCGCTTGACTCTCCGAGCAACTTTGATAAAGCTGGACAAAACTCAACGAATGACAATGCAAAACATGTGTAAGTGCAGTTTACGCTTAGGCCTTGCAATTTGAAATCTTTGCAAATTTATTAAAAATAAAAATAGAAAAAATCACATGTACATAAGTGTTCACAGCCTTTGCCATGACACTCAAAATTGAGCTCAGGTGCAATCCTGTTTCCACTGATCATCCTTGAGATGTTTCTGTAACTGGATTGGAGTCCACCTGTGGTAAATTCAGTTGATTGGACATGATTTGGAAAGGCACACATGTCTATATAAGGTCCCACAGTTAACAGTGCCCATGTCAGAGCATAAACCAAGCCATGAAGCCCAAGGAGTTGTCTGTAGACCTCCGAGACAGGATTGTACCGAGGCACAGATCTGGGGAAGGGTACAGAAACATTTCTGCAACATTGAAGGTCCCAATGAGCACAGTGGCTTCCATCATCCGTAAATGGAAGAAGTTTGGAACCACCAGGACTCTTCCTAGAGCCGTCCGCCCGGCCAAACTGAGCCATCGGGGGAGAAGAGCCTTAATCAGGGAGGAGACCAAGAACCCGATGGTCACTCTGACAGAGTTCCAGCGTTTCTCTGTGGAGAGAGGAGAACCTTCCAGAAGAACAACCATCTCTGCAGGTCTCCACCAAATTTAGGCCTGTATGGTCGAGTGGCCAGACGGAAGCCTCAGTTAAAGGTACATGACAGCCCGCCTGGAGTTTGCCAAAAGGCACCTGAAGGACCCTCAGACCATAGCCGTGTTTCCACCGCAGGAACTTTGGGACTTTGGGCTGGTACTCGTGTGTTTCCACTGCAGGAACTTTGGGACTTTGGGCTGGTACTCGTGTGTTTCCACCGCAGGAACTTTGGGACTTTGGGCTGGTACTCGTGTGTTTCCACCGCAGGAACTTTGGGACTTTGGGCTGGTACTCGTGTGTTTCCACCGCAGGAACTTTGGGACTTTGGGCTGGTACTCGTGTGTTTCCACTGCAGGAAGTTCCGGGTAAATATTTCCCCCTCCGAAAGTCCCTGCTTGCAAGGTAGTACTTTTTCAAAGTTTAGGAACTTTCAGGGTTGGGACTTGGGCGCTGAACATGCTGATGCATTTTATTTCAACCACCATCTGTTGCGGTGCGTGCAGTAACAGTTGTTTGCTATTCGAATCAACAATGATTCTAAAAAATACGACTGATGGACCAACGACGAGTTTCAGGCTTTATTAAGCTTAAATTCAGAGGAAGAAATCCAGCGGGAACTGTAAAGTAGAGCGCAGTCCTATGTCACCGGAGTAATTTGCCTAATCTTCACGGTACTTTAGACAGCGGTGGAAACACGGCTTGCAACAGGTCTGGGGGGAAAAAATTCCTGGGACAAATTGTTCCGGGTAATTTTGGTGGAAACACATTACATGAGAAACAAAATTCTCTGGTCTGATGAACCAAAGATTGAACTCTTTGGCCTGAATGGCAAGCGTCATGTCTGGAGGAAACCTGGCTCCGCTCATAACCTGGCCAATACCATCCCTACAGTAAAGCCTGGTGGTGGCAGCATCAGCTGTGGGTATGTTTTCAGCGGCAGGAACTGGGAGACTAGTCAGGGTTGAGGGAGAGATGAATGCAGCAATGTACAGAGACATCCGTGATGAAAACCTGCTCCAGAGCTCTGGACCTCAGACTGGGCCGACCGTTCATCTTCCAACAGGACAACGACCCCGAGCACACAGCCAAGATAACAAAGGAGTGGCTACAGGACAACTCTGGGAATGTCCTTGAGTGGCCCAGCCAGAGCCCAGATTGAACCTGATTGAGCATCTCTGGAGAGATCTGGAAATGGCTTTGCACCGACGCTCCAGGTTCTGCAAAGAATGGGAGAAACTGCCCAAAAATAGTTGTGCCAAGCTTGTTGCATCATACTCAAAAAGACTTGTGGCTGTAATTTGTGCCACATGTCCTTCAAGAAATTATTGAGCAAAGGCTGTGAATACTTATGCACATGTGATTTTTTTAGTTTTTCATAGGGCTGCACAATATATCGAAATTATTGAAATAACGCAAATATATTGCAATATGTATATCGCAACGGCTAGCAATAACTGGGGTCATGAACAAAAGACAAAGAGAAAATCACTCACTGCTCTTGGCTGAATAACTTTAGTAGCTTTAAAGGGGTGGTTGATTATGATTATGAGGCATGTTGTCACTTCTTCTTGAGTCTCTCCATCATTGTCTGACTCCGGTTTGAACATAAAAGGCCAAACGTTTTTGAAATGTTCAGTGTATGTCTGTGTGAAGTAAAAGGACACAAGCTGTTGTAGCTCCGCCCCTTGTGCCGGGAGCAGCAGTTCATTTGCATTTAAAGGGACACACACAAAAACGGTGCGTTTTTGCTCACCCTCAAAAAGTGACAATTTTAACATGCTATATAAAAATATCTGTGGGGTATTTTGAGCTAAAACTTCACACACACACTCTGGGGACATCAGAGACTTATTTTACATCTTGTGAAAAGGGCATTATACCACCCCTTTAAATTAGAATCAGTAGGCTATATATTTAATTCATGCAGTGAAAACTAAGCAGTTTTTTATTTTTACATGTGATTAATCAGTTTCTGTTGTTAAATAACCCTAATATAGGATAACCTGAATCCCTGAACCCCGAGGTTTACACTGATGTTAAAATAACACTTCTTATGCTACAGTAAAACACTGATGTTCACTTTCAGAAGTTTAGGGATGTTTTCTTGTCACAAAATGAATGTGAAACACGTATGTTGGTTATATCATTTTAAATATATTTAAAAGATAATTTAAGTTTATTTTACACACTTTAGACTTTATCGTATCGCATATCGAATATCACATTATTTAATGAGTTATCGCATATCGCATTCTTCTTCAATATCGTGCAACCCTAGTTTTAAATTTTTTTATAAATTTGCAAAGATTTCAAACTTCTTTCACGTTGTCATTATGGGGTATTGTTTGTAGAATTTTGAGGGAAATAATCAATTTAATCCATTTTTGAATAAGGCTGGAACATGACAAAATGTGGAAAAAGTGAAGCACTGTGAATACATTGATGCACATTTTGTTTTATTGCATATTTGTATTTCAGAGATACAATCCAGACAGACATGGAGGTCTGGGAGACTTCTGGCCAGTGGCCGTTTTCATGCTATTCGGTCCTCAGCGCACAGATCTCAGGTCAGTTTAGCTGTCAGTCTTTTGCCTTTCAAGCAAACACGAGCTGCTAAGTTTTGCACGGGTGATAAAACACATGCATGTCTGACAAACATGACCTGCTGGCACTGAGCTGCTGCATTATTTTGCAGTTAGACAACGGGAGGTTTTTATCTTTATATTTGTTAATCTTTTCTTGATATTTTGCAGGGTTTGTTGACTTGTCTCCAGAGGAGCTGAGACAGGAATATTACTCCTGCCGAGCGTCTGGTGATATACAGCCTTATGTAAGACAGCCACTTCACTTCTTCAGTGATTGAGCAGATTCAAAGAGACTTTATTTCCCATGATGCTGCATCTGAGCATTTCATGTAATCCTGTGTGGTGTTTCAGGTGAACTCAGTCCAACTGCTGGCCAACCAATGGAGTAGCAGAGTTCAGGAGCTGCGAGCCATGAGCAACTCCACTCAGATCAGTGTGGTAAGATGATGTTCCTCACTTGGCATTGAACCGGATGGACAGAAAGAGTTTCAGTAAGGGATAATGTACATCCAGCCGGTTGTTATCTCAGAATAAACCCGACCGGGTGATCAGGATCAGGTCTTCATCAGCCTGAAGGGGTTTATTCTGAGATAACAACCGGCTGGATGTACATTATATCCCGCTTATTACACGGATACTTGCCACATAAGTAAATAATTAGACATGAAATATTGATCTGAGTTTAAACATTTTATTAGCTCTTTAAACACAAAGCTTCCGCGGAGAGAGCAGTTGCGCGGTAAGTTCAAACTAGACGGACATTTAAGAGATACAGTATACAGTCATAACACTTATTACACAGCATTTCAACACAAAAATACTAATGAAGATTAGAGATATTGATTTCAGATTAAACTGTTTTAAAATCGTACCTGTTTGTATCTTATAATCCAACAGTGTACCAAACAATAGACACAAAATGGCTGCCGCTGCGTTTGTATGAAACGAGAGAGAGCGAGTCCATGATACTGGATGGCATAATTAAATAACTACACATAATATTGATTTGACTGAGTTTTAATATTTTATTAGCTCACCAAATGCAAAACTTCCACGAAGAAAAAACGTTCCTAGCGAGTGTATAGTTCAGTGACACGGATGAGCCTGTGCTTCTGTTCTCAGCGGTTGTTATCCGGGAATAATATACCGCTGGAACGCGCGATTGACCAATCAGAATCAAGCATTCAAATGTAAAGCCAAAACAATCTCTGTTACTGTAATTTCCTATTATCACTGTAAAGCTGCTTTGAAACAATCCATATTGTTAAAAGCGCTGTATAAATGAAGGTGACTTGACTTTTCCACAGAGCCGTGTAATAAATCGTGTCGTTGATGTCCTCAGATCTCAGAGCTGAATAACTCCAGTTCCCAGACACCATCACAGGGGTTCGGTGCGACACCATCAGGGTTTGGAACCACATCATCATCATCAACGACAACATCTGGCTTTGGAGCAGGAGGTTTGTTCTGGATTTCTTCACAGTAATAAACAGGAAAATAACAGTGTCAAAGGTACACTCTGATATTGGCCCTCTAGAGGTTAAAAAACAAAGAGTTTTTTTTCTTAAATATATACATGCATGTGTGTGTATTTATATATACAAAATAATTATACACAGTGCACGCACATATATTATTTAAACACAAACTTTTATTTCGGATGCTATTAATCGTTGCCCAGCACTAGTTAAAATTGAATCAAATGTTTTGTGTTGTTAGGAGCTGATATCCCGGTAAATTTAAATGAAACCTATCAGCTCTTTGAAAATAAACATCTATATTGTTTTCTCAGGGTTTGGTTCTGGCCCTCAGAGCAGCAGCAGCTTCAGCTTTGCTTCATCCAAAACTGACTTCGGAGCTTCACATACTACCCAGAATGCACCTGGGTTTGGAGACGCTGTGTTCAGCACTGCTCAGACGGCACCAGGTTTCGGCAGTCCCGCTCCGTCTGCGACCTCCTTTTCTTTTGCCCCGCAAGCTGCAGAAAACAAGCCCAGCTCAGCAGCCGGGTTCAGTTTCAAGACGTCCGCGGGAGGACTGGGCTCCGGGTTCGGGTCCTCGGCACCGGTCGCGAGCAGTGGCTTCGGTCAGAGCAGCGGTGTGTTCAGTGGAGCTGCAGATTCTGCTGGGGGTTCAAGAGACAGTCTGTTCACGGCCCAGAGCGACCTGACAGCCGAAGAACTGAAGGAGTTCACCGCCAAGCGCTTTACTCTGGGTCAGATCCCTCTCAAACCTCCTCCTGCTGACCTCCTCATGGTCTGACACTGACTCTGGGGGTCTGAGAACGGACTCATCTTTTTAATGCAATATTAATAAACATGTTTATGGACTAAGACAGTGAGTTTTTGTGTTTTAGTTCAACTTGACTGAAATTGCATTGTGGGTAATCCTTTAAAAATACTTGGTATTATGGTAAATCATGGTCAATATCAATGATATTGCATATGAAGTAATATTAACAAATCCAATTGTATCTATCAAACTATGATAAAGTGCATATGAATAGCATTTGCTGCATACAATCCCTTATTGCTGTGCCGTAGTACAGTGATGCTATCAAAACCACGGTACTGAATGATTCTCTTATTTATATACAAAAGTATTTACATGATACTGTAAAGAATACTATGGTGCATTTGCAAGATATACGAATACCATGTTCAAAAACCATGATGTTATAGTACATTTGCAAAAAGCAAGTGCTTTGTGTTCAAAATGAGCATAAAATAATAAACAAAAAATGTAATTAAAATGTATTTACTATATACACATTATATTATAAATTATGAAATGCAATTATAAAATGTTACAAATATTTGTTAAATACCGTTTTTATCATTGTTCTCATTTATTTTGTTTATGTGGTTGTAAAGTCATAATTTAGTTATAATATTGTTTAGATAATCTGCTTGCTATTTACTGTTTTAACATGCTTATAAAGTAATTTAATTTCAATTAATTGATTGCACGGATATGACTTTAAGCACGGAAGAAAGATGGAAATAAGCAGTTTCCCGGGAAATCCGCCCCGACAGCTCTAAAATCAAACGTAATTTAAGGGTAAGTCAAAACACGGTTTGCATTTTTGTTTATGTACTCGCTAATTATTTAAATTCTGTTAATTTCGAAGAAAGAAAAAAAGATACGTGATTTGCGTTTTAACTCGTCTTAACATCAGGGTCATGTGACAGATGATTGGTGGAGATGCAGCGCGCGACGCCCGAAAAACGCCGGAAGCGGGAAACCCAAACACACACACACCCACCCAGGCCAGACCAGAGACTCATGTCTCGACGCGACACGACAGATGGCGGGTTCAAATATGTATTTGGCATTTTGCGATCGTTATATCCCGTCGTGCAGACTCTGGAGGAGTTCACAGATTGGCTTGTGTTCTCTGATGGACGGAAGCCGGCTCTGCTGGAGGAAAGAGACGGAGCGCGTTTTAAAAATCTCGTCAGAGGACTGATGATATGCTCGTTCACGCCACCACAGCAGCAGCGCGTGCCCGCACAGGTACCTCACACTCAACGCACACCTGTTTCTGACAGTTAGTTTGTTTACACATCAAAACAAACTGGGGTTTCAGCAAAGTTTTGATCATTTAGAGGCCTTAGAATGTCATGTATTAAATATGATTCAGAAGGCTTTATTGGGTTGAATACATTTCAGTCCCTTACGAAAATGAACCATGGTTTTATTATAGTAAAAGTGTAGTAAGTAATCATGTTTTTTTGGAGGATTGATTACCTATGAAGACCTCCTATGCAAAAGCCTGTAACAGCCACCTATGTCAAAAATGAGATAATAATATTAATACTTTCACTTCAAACTCACTAAATCCCAGACTCAGTACATTCAGAAATGTACTTTGGTAGAAACCTATGTCAGAAACATGACAAGAACTGATATTTGACTGGTTTTGTCCGTCCTTCTGTTAGACTGTCTCACACATGAATTATGTTGAATATCTGTCAGCTGTTAAATTTAACTACACAATTAGATAATACCAGTTTAGCTCAACCAGTAACCAAGCAATGCTTCATTGTGTTCAGTCTGTGTGTAAAAAGAGCATTAGCAATTAAAGACAAAACACTTCAGCAAAACATGATCAGGTCAAAGTGTCCCAATCATTTTTGGCCCCAAATTTTGTATAAATGTTACTGGTAGTCTCACAGTTTACTTTATTTTGCTCTTCTCACTTACAGAAATGAACTATAGTGTCCTGCACACACTAGTGAAGAAAAAATTGGTTTGACTGTAACTTTATAAACTATAATCACTGTTTAAATGATATATTATGTGTCTTATTTCAGCTCAGCACGCTTCCGGAGGTTCTGGCGTTCACCCTAAATCACATTAAACGGAAGAAGCTGAGGAACGTCCTGGGATTCGGCTATCAGTGCAATGACGTGACGGCCTGTTCGGATCCGTTCCGGTTCCACGGAGACGTTTCCCAGACGGCGGCGTACATCAGCACGAGCGAGCTGTGGAAGCGGATCAACCAGCGTCTGGGAACCGAGGTCACGCGGCACCTGCTACAGGACTGCACCGTGTTCGCTACCGTCCCGCCCTCGTGTCTGCTACAGGTGTGCGGAGAGCCCGTGTACGACCGGCTAATCCCGCGCGCGTGGTCCGGGTTTTCCCTCAGCCACGTCTCGAGTCAAACGTGGAAAAATCCCGGTGTCCCGTGTAAGATGATCCCAAGAGACGTTAAGAAGATCCCAAGAGACGCTAAGATGATCCCAAGAGACGTTAAGAAGATCACAAGAGATGCTAAGACGGTCGCAAAAGGCGCTAAGGCGGTCACAACAGACGCTAAGGCGGTCACAACAGGCGCTAAGACGGTCACAACAGGCGCTAATGCGGTCACAACAGGCGCTAAGGCGGTCACAACAGACGCTAAGACGGTCACAACAGACGCTAAGACGGTCACAACAGGCGCTAAGACGGTCACAACAGACGCTAAGGCGGTCACAACAGACGCTAAGGCGGTCACAACAGACGCTAAGACGGTCACAACAGGCGCTAAGGCGGTCACAACAGACGCTAAGACGGTCACAACAGGCGCTAAGACGGTCACAACAGACGCTAAGGCGGTCACAACAGACGCTAAGACGGTCACAACAGACGCTAAGACGGTCACAACAGACGCTAAGGCGGTCACAACAGACGCTAAGACGTTAACAGTCTCAAGAAAGAGAGCGAGAGATGACGAGAAGCACGATAAACATCCCGTTATGAAGAAGCGAAAAGCGATTACGGATGAATCCGACGGGCCGTCGACCGCAAATCACGGATCTCGGAGCTGGAAACCCGCGGAGCAACGCCCTCCTCGACCGTCACACTGTTCGATACGCGTTCTTAGCATGCTGTATAATGGGCGGGGCATGAAGAGCTTCCTGCTCAACAGGAAACTGAAAGATGTGGGCGGGGCTAGACGTCTGCAGGGGGCGGATCTCGTCCGGATGATATTCCTCCAATCAGAGTTAAACACACAGACGAGACCGAAGAAACTTCCAAAGCGTTTCTTCGCGATGGTTCCCCTGTTCAGTCGACTCTTACGCCAGCACAGGAAGTGCCCGTACGCCTTGTTCCTGCACAGGAAGTGCTCTGGGATTCAAGACGCGCAAGATATGGAGTCGTTGCTCAAATTGCACTTCTCCGCGTACAGGGTGTATCTGTTCGTGAGGGAATGCTTGCTTTACGTTGTTCCTGAGGAACTTTGGGGATCCCAGGAAAATCGACTTCACTTCCTGTCCAATGTGAAGAACTTCCTGCATCTTGGGAAATTTGAGCGCCTCCCGTTGGACCAGCTGATGTGGAAGATGAAGGTTAAGGCCTGCCATTGGCTGGGACACAAGAAACGTGCGTCTTTAACGCCTTTATTCGTGACTCTTATTTATTATAACTTTGGTTGTTTGAAGCCAAAAAAACAGTTATCGTTAACTAAAACTAAAACCATAACAAAACATTTTCATTAATTGAAATAATAATAAAAAACTATATTTCAGCTAGTTGCCAAGGCAAAGTTCATCATTCATTTATATGAAGTACTAAAATAACTAAAACTAAAATAGACATATATAAGCATATAAAAAAAAACTAAAGATTACAAAAATACTCAACAAAATGACTAAAACTAATTACTAAAAAAAAATTGGTTAATTGCTAATATTAATAAAAACTATGATAGTATATCTAGGGTTGGGTATTGTTTGATTTTTAACGATTCCGATTTCGATTCTTCTTATCGATTCTGATTCCTAATTGTGATTCCAATAAGGTAAAAAAAAAACTTGGATATCATTTAAATTTAGTCTTATTGCAAAATATTTAATTGTTGCTGAAAACCATGCAAAAAAAAAAAAAGCCTAAAGAACACTTACACAAGCAACGTTTACCTGTGGTTTATAAACACCATAGAAGAACAACTAGCCGAACTAATATACATTTCAAGCATTATTAAAGACAAGTAAACACTCTGTAATAAATTTTTTTTTTAAATAAATTGCATTCGCATCAAATAGACACAACTGAACAAAGATACGATTGAAATAAAGTGTTTTAAGATTTAACTGTCACCAAATGTAAAATAAAACGTTATTATGCAGCCATTACTGCACGTTATTAATAAAATATATTACAAATATAGTAACAAAAGTTATTCAAGTGAATTTTCTCTTTTAATTAGTGTTATTATAGAGACGGCAGCAGGAATATTAGAGTTATTATAGAGAATACAGGAATATTAGAGTTATTATAGAGACACAGCAGGAATATTAGAGTTATTATAGAGACACAGCAGGAATATTAGAGTTATTATAGAGGGAATATTAGGCTGCTGTCACTTTAAGAGCTGCACTGATCCAATATACTGATACACACACGCCTGAAAACAGTGTGAGTCGCTCGCTTGAATGGTTTAAAGTCACATTGAAATGCTCACAAAAGAATCGATAAGAGGAATCAAATTTTTTGTATTTTTATCAGATACTGATAAACTTTTAGTAAGTATCTGATTCCTGACCTCAAGTATTCGATTCCCAACCCTTAGTACAGTAGTCAACATTTGAAGTGGATCAAAACCTTTCGTCAAAGTTATACATGATGAATTTTGAACAATACCCGTTCTTGTCTTTTGATCCACTTCAAATGTTGGCCTCTGTGTCTCACTGGCAGTAAATGACCAGTGAAGAGCTTGAGTGACTGAGCTGATGTGTTGCTGTAGGTCACTGCGCCAGTGAGCATCGCTACAGAGAGTGGATCTGCGCTCAGTTCCTGGCCTGGACGCTCAGTGGTTTCGTGGTGGGTCTGGTGCGGGCGCTCTTCTACGTCACCGAGAGCATGGGGCAGAAACACGTGCTGCGCTTCTACAGGGCTGAAGTCTGGAGCAAACTACAGGACATGGCCTTCAGGTGTGCGAAACAACAGTCATGTGACTCACGACACACGTCAAAAGACATAAGAAATCATATTTGAGTAGAAACCCGAAATGAAGCCCGTTTTTAGGATTATGGGTTTTTTGCTCACTTCTCATTATTGTAAATAAAACTAGTTTTTACTACCATTTATACTATTTTTTTATTACAGTACATAGATATGTTCTTTTAAACTTCAATTTTTTTTTTTTTTTGTAGATGCTTTTAGTTGAAAATTATAAGTTATAAGTAAAATGTATATTTAAATATATAAATTTTCATATTCAATTTTTTTTATAAATATTTACATTAAATATGAATATATTCAACTAGAAAAGTTATTTTAAAATGTTTTATATAAGTATACAGTAGTCAACGTTTGAAGGGGATCAGAACCTTTCATCAAAGTTATACATGAATTTTGATCAATACCCGTTCTTGTCTCAGGACAACTTTGATGAACTTTTTTGATCCACTTCAAATGTTGACTAAAAATAAATCTTATTGTACTACTGGTAGTATTGTTTGTACTGAATTTAATTTATGCTAATTATTAAAAACTCTCTGAACCTGATTGTATAACTGCAATGAGAAATATTAATATTATTGTCCTCATTAATGTTACCATCTTATTAATGGTCATTAATGGTAAAGTGTCCATGGACACTTGGACCTTCATATTATTGTACTCTGAAAACTATTTAATGATTAAAATTTTTGAGAAATGTTTATCAGTGTGCTAGTGTTTGGTTCTAGTCCTGATCTGATTGTTTGTTGTCAGAGTTCATCTGTCTAAGGGCCAGTGGAGGGCCCTGTCTCCGTCTCAGGCCTTGAAGTTCCCGAAGACCACGGTAACATCCCGAATCCGGTTCATCCCGAAGGTGAGCAGCATGAGGCCCATCACTCGACTCACGGGGAGCAGAGAGTCCCTGCAGGTGCGTTCACTAGTGTTACACATCTCACTAGGGTTACACATCTCACTAGGGTTACACATCTCACTAGGGTTACACTAGGGTTACACTAGGGTTACACATCTCACATCTCACTAGGGTTACACATCTCACAGGTGTTACACTAGGGTTACACATCTCACATCTCACTAGGGTTACACATCTCACTAGGGTTACACTAGGGTCTCACATCTCACTAGGGTCTCACATCTCACTAGGGTTACACATCTCACAGGTGTTACACTAGGGTTACACATCTCACATCTCACTAGGGTTACACATCTCACTAGGGTTACACTAGGGTCTCACATCTCACTAGGGTCTCACATCTCACTAGGGTTACACATCTCACATCTCACTAGGGTTACACATCTCACTAGGGTTACACTAGGGTCTCACATCTCACTAGGGTCTCACATCTCACTAGGGTTACACATCTCACATCTCACTAGGGTTACACATCTCACATCTCACTAGGGTTACACATCTCACTGGTGTTACACTAGGGTTACACATCTCACTAGGGTTACACATCTCACAGGTGTTACACTAGGGTTACACATCTCACATCTCACTAGGGTTACACATCTCACTAGGGTTACACTAGGGTCACACATCTCACTAGGGTCTCACATCTCACTAGGGTTACACATCTCACATCTCACTAGGGTTACACATCTCACTAGGGTTACACATCTCACATCTCACTAGGGTTACACATCTCACTAGGGTTACACATCTCACATCTCACTAGGGTTACACATCTCACTAGGGTTACACATCTCACTAGGGTTACACATCTCACATCTCACTAGGGTTACACATCTCACTAGGGTTACACATCTCACATCTCACTAGGGTTACACTAGGGTCACACATCTCACTAGGGTCTCACATCTCACTAGGGTTACACATCTCACTAGGGTTACACATCTCACTAGGGTTACACATCTCACATCTCACTAGGGTTACACATCTCACATCTCACTAGGGTTACACATCTCACTGGTGTTACACTAGGGTTACACATCTCACATCTCACTAGGGTTACACATCTCACAGGTGTTACACTAGGGTTACACATCTCACATCTCACTAGGGTTACACATCTCACATCTCACTAGGGTTACACATCTCACTAGGGTTACACATCTCACATCTCACTAGGGTTACACTAGGGTCACACATCTCACTAGGGTCTCACATCTCACTAGGGTTACACATCTCACTAGGGTTACACATCTCACTAGGGTTACACATCTCACATCTCACTAGGGTTACACATCTCACATCTCACTAGGGTTACACATCTCACTGGTGTTACACTAGGGTTACACATCTCACATCTCACTAGGGTTACACATCTCACAGGTGTTACACTAGGGTTACACATCTCACATCTCACTAGGGTTACACATCTCACTAGGGTTACACTAGGGTCACACATCTCACTAGGGTTACACATCTCACATCTCACTAGGGTTACACATCTCACTAGGGTTACACATCTCACTAGGGTTACACATCTCACTGGTGTTACACATCTCATTAGTGTTACACATCAGGGTTACACATCTCACTGGCGTTACACATCTCACTGGCGTTACACATCTCACTGGCGTTACACATCTCACTGGCGTTACACATCTCACTAGGGTTACACATCTCACTAGGGTAGTCCACTGTAATCTGTGGGTATAATATGTCACAGTTTACTTTATTTTGCTCTCCTCACTTACAGAAATGAACTATAGTGTCCTGCACACACTTGTAAAAAATAAAATAAAAATTATATCTAGTCTGGCTATATTTGAGTCTATATTTACCACATTTTATTCATATTTGTTAAAAAAAAAAATTAGGTTTTTCTTTTTTTACATGTGAAAATAGTGTGGTTGTGTAATGTTCTTTAACTATATATTCCTTCATGTGTTGGTGTTTTCGAGCAGCATTTCCAGAGTTGCGTGCGGGTCCTGCTGAACGTGCTGAGTGTGTGTGTGCGCAAGGCCCCGGGGCCCATGGGCTCCACCGTCTGGGGTTGGCAGGACATTCACAGGGTCCTCAGAAACTTCAGTCCGCAGCAGAAGAGCTCGCCGCGACCACTGTACTTCGTCAAGGTGAGGAGGATCGTGAGAGAAGCTTTACTGCCATGATCCTGTTGTGCGGGACACACTTCCTGAAAAGTAAAGACGATTATTTATTTTCATTATACAGTATGTATGTATGTATGTCAGTATATACACACACTCACTCACACACACATGCACACGCATACACGCTCAAACACACACACATACACATATATACACACTCTCACACGCATATATTAACACACATGTACATACACACACACACCTAAATACACACACACACCGCTACACACTTCACCTTTAATTGTAATCAAATTGCGTAGTTGCAGGGTTCGTACGGTCATGAAAAACCTGGAAAAGTCATGGATTTTTAAAATGGCAATTTCCAGGCCTGGAAAAGTTTTGGAAAATGAATAAACTCATAAAGTTTTGGAAAAGTCATGGAAATTTGTTTTTCAAAATATCTGTGTACTTGAATTTGTTTAATTAATAAAATTGGGGAAACAAATTGCAATACTTTTTTCGTTTTACTGTGCGTTCACACCGGACGCGAATAGCGCGTCAAATTCGCGCCTGACGTGTCTAGAAATTTACGCGCGTCAGAGGCGAAATGAATCTTTTGGCCCATCTAGTTTTAGTCGCTGTCCTCAGTGCCGCAGAAAAGCGCTGAAACGGACATGAAGGGGAACTCATTCAGCGCTTTTCTACGGCACTGAGGACAGCGACTAAGTAGCCACACCTGTGTGGCTCTTGTGTTGCTGTCATCAGCTCAGTGCTTCAAATTAAAATAAGCTGCTTTGCATTTTCAAATAGCTTCGTATGTGCCTTTCCATTACAGATTTGAGCAAAACTTTTTTTTCTTCTAAATATCGATAAATAACTATTGCAAAAGGATGGCGTTTCCATTAACCGACTAAAACTTTTTTTTTTTTTGCGATCAGTCATTCCAAAAATCATGGCAACGGAGGACGTTAGTAGGTTTATATCTCACCCACCGCCCTACAAATTATTATTATTAATGTCTTATCCAAGTATTAATGTCAGGGAAAGGCCCTTATGCGAACGGCACATAGGCTATATGCTAAGTTTCTTCATGTTTCTCCCTTGATTGTGGCATTTCTTTGAGAGTAGGCTATCCCTGTATTGTTTCTTTTATGAATTTAATAAGGAACCCTGGCTTTCATGTATTCTTTCTGTCCAAAAGGTCCGTGTTCTTTTGTGTCCACTCGTTTT
>NC_138736.1:41425086-41515086 GCF_965113295.1 Leuciscus leuciscus
GATCTGTGAAGGACAGTGGAGCGATGTGACATGATGTAGCACGTCATTTCACTCACACTATATAGAACATACTGTTGTATTACAAATGTATTAAATGTTTAATTTAGGTTGCAACAGTAAAAGTTGAGTACCCGTATTTTCCGGACTATAAGTCGCTTCGGAGTATAAGTCGCATCAGTCAAAAAATGCGTCATGAAGAGGAAAAAAACATATATAAGTCGCACTGGACTATAAGTCGCATTTATTTAGAAATTTATTTCACAAAATCCAAGACCAAGAATAGACATTTAATCTGGAAAGGCAAGTTGTTCAACTACACAGAACAACAGGCTGAATAGGTGTCCGGTATGTTAACGCAACATATTAACAGTTATTCAGCTACACAATAGCATAAAGAATATATACCTGGGAGGCTGAATAGGCTAAATTAACATAAGCCAGCGAGTCCAACAAGCAAGTTACCAGTAAACAAGTTCACCAAGCTCCCGCGATCTCATTCCACATCATTTTCTTCATCCTTGGTGTCGCATTTGAACAACTCCGCCAACTAGAGCGGCCTCTCGCGGCTGTAGACGGTAATGTTTTCTCTTGGTTCATCTCAGTCTGAATTAATTTTGATATACAAGTCGCACCTGAATATAAGTCGCAGGACCAGCCAAACTATGAAAAAAAGTGCGACTTATAGTCCGGAAAATACGGTACATTGAAGTTAGCATTTTAAGGTTAGGTTAAGATAATGGTATCTATTGTAAGACTTTTAATGGCTCTCGGAGCCCCTGATCCAGACGTTGAATGGTTGGGCTGATTGGATTAGCATATATGCATTTGAATAGTTATGCTGATTGGATTGAGACTGGTAACACGCTGGAGTCTAGGGCGGTTCCTTAACCTGTGTACTTAATTTACATGCTTTGTTCAATCTCAATGTAAATCCCTCCCCCAAATGTATATAAAAGTGCATGGCAACTTTCTTTAGATTAGACTTGATGAACTACAGACTTGGAAGAATAAATCTCTTCTGCTTAAAAGATACAACCCAAGCCTCCTGGTCTTGCTTCGATGATGGAATAAAGTTTCCAACAATACTTTTTCAGTGACAACCAAATGCAGTCTCTACCATACTGTATACGATTTCAGACGCATGGTATGTAAATGATCTCTGCTCCGCCCCCTCTCAGGTATGACGGCCTATCACTGCGCTACAGCCTGACGCTAGGCTCCGCCCACTCACCCGCTGCGGTCATGAAGAAGCTGCTGTCGGTCCTCAGTCTCAAGTGTACCGACATCTTTCTGGACCTCAGGGTGAGAGACCTTCTGTTCTGATGACACGCTGAAATCTCATTGGCCTATTGAGTGCAGCAGTCAGTTCCGGAAGGAAAAATACCATTTGTTTTCTCCATAGGGGAATTGATGCAAGTAAATACACACATATATACTTCTGGAACCAAAGCCACTAAAAAAAGTGGCTTTTAAGAACTGAAAAATTAATAAAGTTACAGTCTGACTTAATGTCAGAGGTTAATTTGACTTAAGAGGTTAATATTCATCTGTGGTGTTCGAGGAGTCTGTTTGACAGAATCAGGGTTTATTCGTCACGTGTCTGATCTCTTCCCCAGATGAATTCAGTCGAGGCCGTTTACAGAAGCTTGTATAAGCTGATTCTGCTGCAGGCGCTCAGGTGAAAAACTCTTCTTTCACACGTCAAACTGATCACAAGTGACAAAGACATTTATAATGTTACAAAAGATTCTGTTTCAAATACATTTTGAACATTACAATAATATTTCACTGTTTTTACAGTATTTTTCACCAAATGAATGTTCCTTGTTGAGCAGAAGAGACTTTTAAACCGTCGTGTAGCTGATCGGTCTTGGTGGCAAAAGTTTAACAAGAACAAATATCTGCATAACTTTGTGTGAATCTTTAGTGGTGAATGTTTGTGTGAAACTGAGCGTTAAACTGCAGGAAACGACTCACATTAACAAACGAGTGTGAGAGCAGAACTAATGTTTGTGTGTGTGTGTGTGTGTGTGTGTGTGTGTGTGTGTGTGTGTGTGTGTGTTTGCAGGTTTCATGCATGTGTGAAGAGTTTGCCTTTGGGTCAGAATGTGGAGACAAACCCGTCATTCTTCCTGAAGATGATCTGGACGATGGCTCGAGTCATGAATAAACTCATCAGACACACAAACACAGGCAAGAGAGCGAGTGACGTTAAAGTCAGCGTGAAACAGAAGTTACGCTAGTCAGGGTTCGTTTAATGTGAGTCCTGGAAAACCCTTGAAAACAGCCATATTTACAAAGAGGTGCTTGACAAGTGCTTGACTTATTTAAATGCAATATATATGACACTTTATGTATTAAAAAAAACACGAGTACAATCTTCTCAGGCACAGTTAACACTGCAGCCCGTCTGATAAACCCCCATCAGACCTTTACTCCATAGAGTACGCCAACATCATAATATAAAATATTATTTATTGAGCAATAATAGCCATTAAAAACGTTGTATTTAATATATATTATTAAATACGTTCTAAGTTTTATTTTGGATACCATTTATCTGTAATTTGAGTTTAAAAAATCCGTAAAAAATACTAAAGATATTGTTTGATAAGTGCGATCTCTGATTGCAGTCCAAAAAAGTAGTGCTTAAAGTCCTCGAAAGTCCCGGAATTTCATTTACAGTCTCTGCACGAACCATGGCTGGTCTTTTCTCCTCCATTGTGTCGTATATCGAGTGAAACGCTTCTGGAACGAGAACAAATGTGGGCGGGGCTTGATTTAGTTCGAGGGGAGTTGATTGGATGATTCGATGGTTGTGGTTTGCTATTGGCTGATCTCGTGTGAGTGACAGGTTGCCCCGCCCACATCATCACAGAAGAGATAAAGATGCAGCAAGAGAAACTTATTCTGATTCAAGATTACAGGAACATGATTTTAACACAGTAATGATGATGAAATGATTTTGTGCTGAAGTAAATGCTTCAGAAAAACAAATGTCACTTCTACATGAAAAAGTTAGTTCAGGCAAGAATTCAAAAACATAGTAAATCCTATATTAGTACTCAATTCAAGCTTGAAGAAATTAAAGCGTTAATATCAACAAAATAAAATTAAGTAAAACCTACTCAGCTTTTCTAATACTGATGTTCCCATCATGCACTAGGGCATGAATAATGAATAAGGTTGATTTGCCAATGTTTTCCAGCTGTATTTACACCGTTTTATCATTACTTTTGTTGTTAGGTTTGGTAACTTGCCACTTTGTGACATCTGGATTCATTTTCTAAAATTACACATTCATACTCAAACGATCTATCGAATGTTACCGTCATTGTGTATTGTGTACCAAGTATTGAGTTCTCTGCATTCAGGTGACATGTTTCTTTAATTATTTACTTGGATGTTTCTAAGCATACGCATTAAAAGTGTGGTATAGTTCAGTGTTATATTGATTTAGTAAAAAGTTAATTTTGTTAAATTTACTTAATTTAATTTCACATATAGAATATAGTAACATTACTTAACTAAGTTAAGTAACATTTACTTAATTACTTCAATTAAATGTTAAGTGTCTCAAATGTCAAATGAACGTTAAGTTCAATAGTAAGTAGATTGTACTTGATAATAACAGGTAAGTTGTGCCGAGCCGTAGCAGTAAAATCTACTTAAAATGTGTTTTTAATGAGGATCTCGTCAAGTAAATCCTCCGAGTACTGTTTCTCAGTGACTGCTGATGTCGTCCCTCAGGTCTGGGTCTGGGTTCGCCGGACGGTGGAGGCGTTCTTCAGTATGAGGCCGTTCAGATGTTGTTCTGTGTGGCGTTCGAGGTCGTGTTCACACAGAATCGCTCAGCGTATCGCAGTCTGCTTCCTCCACTGCGCAAACGTACGTCTCACTCTTAAATCTTCTGTTTCAGGCTGTTGTTTAGTGTGGAATGAGGAGACCGTTGCATTGTGGGTGCTGAGGTGTTGTTTTTGTGTCGTTGAGATACTATTATAGGATTTATTAATATTTTGAAATGGTTCTATTTTTATAGGTTCAGTTTTCATTTTAATTTGACTAAATTGTAGTTTTTTTTATAATATCCATTTACTTGTATTAATTTTTCTTAAACTAAACAAAAATGAGAAATGTTGGCAGGATGGGACGTTATGAAAATTTCATATCACGATCATCGTGACCAAAATTATCGTGATTATCAATATTATCACGGTTTTATTAAAACGAGATGAAAGTGTTCAAAAAGAACTGATGCTCACACTAAAAACAGTTTAATATTTGAAAATCAACAAACAACAAAGAAAACAAGCAGCTCTATGCACTTTTTTAAGCAAGATTATATTCTGTGGCATTTCCGTAAGGGTTAATGTAGAGAGGCGATAGCGAATAATACACCCACCACAGGCTGATCGGGACCGACGCGAAGCGGAGCTTCAGCCTGAAGGGGTTGTATTCACTATAACAACCGCCTCGCTCTACATTATCCCGCTTATTACATGGCTACCTACAAAATAAATACATAATTTGACACAAAATATTGATTTAATAAGGAGTTTATTGATTTAAAAACGATTGTATTGCTTCCGCTAAAGAAAATAGTCCGTTCCGCGTCCATAGCAACGCTCTATTTTTCATGGCAACGGTGTGTTATACTTCAGCGGTCTGTTATGTAAGGAATAATTGACGACAGGCCGTTGAATTATTAGAAAAATAATGCACACCCGAGGTGGTAATGCGGTCACGACGCGAAGCGGAGTGGCCGTTACACCTCGGGTGTGCATTATTTTTCTAATAATTCAACGGCCTGAAGTCAATTATTCCGCTTATACTACAGTTACCACACCTCGAAACATTGTTCAGATTATGTATTTCAAGACGTTTGTAAAGTTTTTGTCATTAAAACGCTCTTGTATGTAGGACTAATTTCTTACGCATCTAATCCCATGCCTCCGTTGCTAATTCCAAAACGTCATTTTAGAGTTAGTAACGGAGGTTTGAGCCGCTGATAGCAGACTAATGCTGAACACACGATTAGCTGACACATTCTCTGACTGTTTCATCGACTGCAGCGGATTTTAAACACAGACTTTGAACACAGACTGAACGCGCTGAACACGCGTTTGGTCATGATCAGTCATAAGTATCAAATTACATTCATAACCGGCCTTAAAGTGTGTTCCCGGCTTTATGCAGTTATTAATGCAGTTATTAATGCAGTTATTAGAGAGAGATGTTGCAATAATGAGACAGAAAAGCATGTGCGTCAATATTATTATTTATTAATTAATTAATTAAATTCGTTTGAATTAATTCGTTCATTCTTTTTTTCTTTCTATTATTGACAGATGACAGACTAGCCAAATAAATGAAACCCAAAGCCCTTTTAACAAGTAGGCCTATCAATAATTATTTATTTGTTAAATTATCTGCAATAAAAATCCGTGCTGCAGGACTATCCATTTATTTAGCCTATATTCAGTTTAATTTTCTATTGATTAGATAGGACTTTATAGTTTATTTATTCAAATTAAACTGCATGTTTCTATTGATTGTGAAGCTAGACATTGAAAATTGCAGATCAAGCGCACGGGGCGAAATGCTTTTTCTTGTTATGAATTGTATCCTATTTTCCGTTATTACAGTTGACTACGCGAAGTGATATGGAACGGTAATGCGGTCAAGACCTGCCTGGAACTACTTTAGCCGTGCGTTTCCCTGAAAATAATGCACACCTTAGAACGTTCGTCAACCAATCAGATTCAAGCATTCAACGGCCCTGTAGTATAACAAGAAATAACACACCGCATTCTACACTAGAATTCAATCAAGACACGTAATAATTCCTTATAATGACCGTCGTCAATAGCAACGCATTATAACACCGCGCACATCCATGTCTCGCAACGGACGCGCTCTCTCGTTTCATTCAAATACAACTTGCCGTCTTGCGTCTCCGTTCTTGGACGATTGTTTTGTACGATTTACAGACAGGTAAGATTTAAAACATTAATCTCAATTCAATATGTCCCCGTAATTATGTGGTAAAAAAAAAAAAAAAAATCGGTGTAATAAGTGTACAATGATAGTCTTGTTTGAACTTGTTCGTTTGTCTTTGGCTCAAAGCCACTTGCTGCGAACTTTAATTCGCGGAAGCTTCACGTTTATTTCAAGTGAGTGAGAGAAAATATTCCAACTCATTTTGTGCCCAATTATTTCCCAGACGTAGTTTTGGTATTGAGGTCAAAGTTAACTTGCCTTGCGTTCGCTATAAACAGTGGGTGATGGTCACACAAGACGACTCGGCAGATTTGAAGTGTTTCCCCCCCTATTGTAGTGACCATCCTCGATTAAGTTTCACTCAGGACTTTTGTAAAAGACAAAATATGACGACAACCTCAGATTTGGTCCTCTTATAGGCTGACAAATCTCCCGAGCACGATCACTGCCTTCCGCCATTCCTTCTCGAAGAACAACAACAACAACAACAACATTGCGTCAGACTGTTGCTGGCTGGACAGGGTTTACAGTGAGTTATTAAAATCGCGATAATCAAACACGGTTTTAATGATAATTACATTTTGAACGATAATACTAACCGTCAGCATATTTGATCGTGGTTTATAGTGAAACCGGTAATCGTCCCATATTTTCATTAATGTTGTAAATTTTTTGTAATTTAGTTTGAATGTTTTAAATATCACTATTTAGGTTTAATTTATTCTTTAATTTTAATTTTAGTTTTAGTTTTTATTTATTTCCAACTAGTTATTGTATTGTTTTAATTGCTTCTCATGCATATTTTAGTTAATTGCCTTGGGAACATTTTTCAGTTTTTCATCTAAAATATTAATATTTTATTTCAACTTGATCTCAGTAAACAAACATGTTTTTAACAGTTGTAGTTTTAGTTAACGATAATAATCTGGTGTGATTTCAACTTAAAAAAAAAAAAATCATGTTTAATAGCCAAATTCCTGCAAAAGACACAAACAACCCTCAATCCACCAATCAGTGACGTCGCTGTCACAGTCGAAACATTAGAGGTTTTGGAGTCTCTTAAATGACTTCTTATGTTTGTTAATGTGTATTTCACTTATTTTGTGTTTTTATGCAATGGAAAATTCTTGCAGGAACTTGGACTGCTGGGAAAGTCCTCTTTCGTAATGTTAGCGTTTGTAGAGGAGTTTTGCCAATGATTTGCTGTGTCATGTGTTTTATTCGTTCTTCTCACGCGTGTGTGTGTGTGTGTGTGTGTGTGTGTGTGTGTGTGTGTGTGTGTGTGTGTGTGTGTGTGTGTGTGTGTGTGTGTGTGTGTGTTTGTGTGTGTGTGTGTGTGTGTGTGTGTGTGTGCGCGCTTCAGGACGGAGGCGTCTTCAGCGTTTGCTCCAGGGCATCAGACTGGCTCGTGTTCGACAGGCCTCGACTCCCAGAATCCCTCAGGACTTTAAAAGCATCCGGGCGTAGAGCGTAAAGCGAGCGCTTCTCTGATGTTGTTCTCGCGCAGCAGTGTGACTAAACACACACACACACACACACACCTGAGCTGTGTGTAAACGCTGATGGCTCGTCGTTAAACGCAGCGAGTAATAAGAGACGCTCGTAAACTGAAGCCACGGCCGCTCGTGTTCGTGATGTTTGCATGTTCATGCGTCTGTTTCTGCTTTAAAATCTATATTTCAATACAGAAAATAAAACAAGCGATTTGTTTTCAGGTTATTCAGACTAAAGTGACCTTGCTTTCCTGCAGAACCCATTCATTATTTAGTTTAATTTGATCATATTTTCAGCTAAATTTAAAAACATTTGTATATATGTAGCAAGATTTATACAATATATATATATATATAAGTGCAGTAATTACAGCTCTGTTCACATGTTTAATGTGTATTTCACAGATTTGACTCTTGAATCAGTGAAAATCAACAGGTTTAATATGCTCAAACAACAGAAGAAATGCACTGTTCATATAATAATCTCATAAAACATGACGTTTTCACTGCAGTGAAGAGTTGATTGACAGGCATGACGTTCAGTATTCAGTCTCATTATTATGGACTCTTGTTTCTGCCACAGAGAAAATAAAAAAGTTAGTTGTGACTTTATATCAGGAAGTTCTGATGTTTTTTTGCTCATGATTGTGATGTAAACTCGTAATTGCACAATGATGTTTTAAATGGTTTTCTGTAAAGGGACCCGATCTTCCACACACATGAGCTTCAGCCTGCGCTCGTTGTTCTGGTTACTGACTAACCCAGTCTCTTCTGTGATTCAGACGAGGTTAATGTAAATGTAGAAACTCACTGGCGTCTGTAATGTGTGAGTAATGTTTGTGTTACAGGGACTTTATAAATAGTAAAACATTGATCCACACTAGATCTCAGGTCAACTCAAACTCAAGCATTTAGACAATTATACATGTAGCAACATTTATACAATGTTTTATATATATGTACAGTGTGTGTATATGTGTGTGTGTATATACACACATACATACATTTATAAATGTAAACATATATGTAGCAACAATTATAAAATTGCATATATATGTATATATCACATTTAATATTTGTGTGTATATATATAAAAAAAATCACTTATTAAAAAAAATGTAATCACTATTTTGAATTTTGTAAAGATGATATTTACACCTCAGAAATCTTGCGTTTCATATTCTCAGTATCATTTTGCAGAATAAGAGTCATTGATGTGTTTTTCCCCCATAGTTTAAGGACAAACATTTGAGTAATTTAAATGATGTACAGATCAGAGAAGTTTCCGAGTTTCTCGGCTCATGTTGGTTGATGAGATGTGCTTTAGATCCTGAGAGTTTGGAGGGATTGTGTTCTCCACCCGTTCTCATTAGATGTGTCTTTAGAGCACGCATTGTGTTTAACGTGCAATTTACACGCAAAAATGTGTGTTTATGTGCATATGATGCACACTATAAACCCCTTGGGTAGGATTAGTGGTGTGTGTGTGGGGTATTACACGCAATAAAGTGCGAATCATATGCATGTAAAAACTGAGTATCAAATCCACGTAAAAACAAATGTAGTAATTCTAAATGCCACGATAAACACAATGCGCTGATGAGATCAGGCTGGTCTTCTAGAGCGCTTTGAAGGTCTGGATGGGCTCGTCGGGTGTGAAGGCCGGGTTGCTGTAGGGGTTCTGGTAACTGCTTCCGGTCTGTGATCTCGTCTGTCGTCTGATGAGTCTGTAGACGGCCACGAGTGGGATGGAGAGCACAGGAACCGAGCTCAGTAACACACAGATCGCAAACACCCAGTCTGAGTACGGCTTCACCTCTGTCTCCGGGAACTTCTCCTGCAGGGGTGAGTTCACCGTTAGCCATTCATTTTAGTGTTGTGTTTGTTTTTAGATTTTAAATTCATTTTATATTTGCATTTTTATGATTTAATTAAATTCATTTTTTTTTTATTATTCATTTTCATTTTATATTTATGATTTAATTTGAGTAAGTATTTGGCATTTTAAGTTCATTAAATTTACTTTTATTATAATTTAAGTTTCTCCATTTAATTAGTTTTTTTATTTATATATATTCATTTTATGGTTTGTATTTTAAAATAATTACAATTTTGCTTTTTTTTTTTATTTAAATGTTTTTATTTGACAATTATTGAGTTGAATTTTATAATACAATTTTAGTATGTGTTTTGTATTTTAAAATTTTAATTTAGCATTTTTGATTTAATTAAATGTTCTGGTTTATTGTTTTTTATTTTACAATTATTAATTTTATATTTATGATTATGATTAATTGAAGTATTTGGCATTTTAAGATCATTCATAGCTTTTTTGCTGTTTTATTTTTTTATTTTAATTATGATTTAATTAATTTAATGTAATATTTTAGTAAGTGTTTTGCATTTTAAGAATTTAATTTGCTTTTTTGTGATTTCATTTTCACCATTTCTTTTTTTTTTTTTATGTATTCATTTTAATTTTATGATTTAATATTGGTATGTTTGTTTTTTGTATTTTAAAATAATTTTAGTTAATATTCTGTTTTATTTTTGCTTTTTATTTTTATTTTTTCATTTTATATTTATGATTTAATTTTAGGATTTAGGATTTTAATTTTGTGTATTAATTAAATGTTTAGTGTTTTAGCTTGTTTTTCATGACCCACTCTGCTTAAAGTCAACCTTGACCTGGTAACCCGTTTAAATGAGCAGCTACTCTCATATGAAACACCTCGAGTCGCATTAATGCCCATCTGGAGCCGGTGATCATGCAGATCCTCAGCAGGGAACATCATCATGATGAACAGGTTCTGTTCTTCACTCACGTATTGCGGGTTCCAGGCGGGGTACGTGGGGTGTGTCTGGACCTGGACCGCGACGTAGGCCACCAGCACCACCAGCAGCATGATGGGGCTGATGCCCATCCAGCACACGCGCCAGTACAGGTTCGGCCTGCGTCCCGTCATGAACTCGATGTCATCGCAGAAGCTGGAACACACACACACACACACACACACACACACACACACAGAGTCACAAACCGTCTGATACTGAAACCCTGGGGGCTCAAATATTGAGATTTGTTCATATTTCAAGAATTAATTTGAATAAGTTCACATTTCAATAATTGTTCACAGTTCTCTTATGTCGTATAATGGTCACATGACATGAAGGTAAACAAATAAAACATTACATTTTCTTAAAAAGTGTTTTATTTTGATTTTGTTTTGATTTAAAAATCATTTATTTCAATTGTACATTTATATGATTAAATATGTCGAATTTTTTTGTTTTTTATATATATATATATATATAAAAAAAATCTTTTTAATGATTTAAAGGTGCATTGCGCAACATTTCATGTTAAAAATACCCGTTTTTCTAACCCATACATGCTTAAACAATTGCCTGATGGGCTGCATGAGTCCTTCTCTGATCACTGCGATTGTCTCTATAATCCTGTTCCTGTACAGTAAAATAAATGGGATTCGGGACGGAATTTGAGACTGGGCGTGACGTCATGCGCGTTCACACTCACCTGGCTATGTCTGGCAGGTTTGTGTATTCACCGCCATTCTCCATATCAGCGAAGACAACTCGAGCGACAAAACTTTAGTTAAATTTCGACAAAAGTAGAAGATGGATTCAAAGAGACCGGCTTGTAGTTCATTCCAAACCCCAACGCAAACTCCACGTAAGACAAAGAAAAGAAAACTTTTGTCTAGTGCCACAGGCGTCGGAATAAGACGAGAGTCAACATCGGGAAGGCTTTCAACAAATGGAGAGATCTCCGGTCTGCACACACTAGGAAGCGCCCGCGCCCTCAGATCACTTGGACGTGGCTGTGTGCAAAAGGTAAAAACGATATAAATATTGTTCGTTGGAATCTCCGGTCTGCTCTAGGGCTCAAACGGGATCCTCAGTTGGCTTTGTTCTTGATAAAACGGTAAGATATAGCCCAGTCTCTAATGTCTGATACGGCAAATCTATGACAACAAATGATGTAATAATCTATGAAAATTACCTTGAGACATTTGAGTGTACTTTGTTGACCAACTGTGTATGGTATGATTATTATTTTGAGCTTTTACAAACTTATATTGTTCATGAACGTGTTTCCATAATACAATCATAAGTGGATACAGTAAACACATAACACAGTTCAACATGGAGATAGATGGAAACAAAAACCGAAGTTTTCTACTACCCCCGTTTTTCCCTCACACATAAGTGTGTAATTTACTCAAATGCCTTTCCTTTCACATATTTAAAATGACTTGCAGATTTATAACTTTATTACCTCTGAAGACATTATGACTGTAAACAAAAGATTTGTGCGGCTGAAGCTCCTTTGGTTATGAACAGCTCGTGCTCGTGCAAGCGTGTGTGTGCGTGTGGTCCATGAGCGTGCACATCTCTGGTTGCAGTTTCGCTTGTCGCCAGAGGGGGCATAGTTCTGCAAAAACTCAGAGACTTGCACCTTTAACAATTTTTTTTAAAACTTTTTTATTTTAATTTATTTTAAAAGTTTTACTTTTTATAATTTGTTTTCATTTTTTAAATATTTAAAATTGTACATTTATATGATTAAATATGTAGAAAAGTATAAATTTTTAGTTTTATCTAAAATATTTTTCTTTTATTATAATATTTGAGTTTTAATTTTTATGTTTTTTATATAGTAAGTTTTTTTATTTTGATTGTTTTAAATTATTTACATTTTTAATTTTTATGATTTATTTTTTTTCTTGTTGTTTTTAATTCATTTTAGTTGTACATTTATTTTTTGTAGTTTATTTTATATTTTTTGATTTCAAAATGATTAATTTTTAATTTACATTTATGATTAAAATTTTTGTATTTTACAATTATTTTAAGTTTGCATTTTCATGATTTAATTTAAGGTTTAGTTTAGTTTTATTTTGACTTGCTTTTATTTTAAAATGTAATTTTTTGTTTTATTTATTTATTTAATGTATTTTATTTGAATATGTATTCATATTTTAAATTTTTCTGTTTTTATCCACTCACAACCCCCAGTTTCTGCAAACCCTGCTTTAAATAACTGTTAAGAAAATCATGTCTATCTATTTTTAAGACCACCAACCTTTTCCTTCTACCTCCTTTTAATCATTTTTATTGATGGCAATGTTGTCTTTAAAATGAACTGATGAATTACCGATTCATCCCGTAGAAGCAAACGACACCGATGATCTCGAAGAAGGCGATGACGAGGAGTGGGACGGATCCCACGTAACTGTTGAAGATCTCCAGCCAGTAGTTCCCAGATCCCAGCGTGAAGATCAACGCCACCAGGAAACTCAGCACACAAATCAGACCTGCATTAGCATAGCATTAAAGGGTTAGTTCACTTTAAAATGAGGTCATCCTTCTTCTTTCAGATGAATACAATCAAACTTGTATTAAAAAATGTCCTGGCTCTTCCAAGCTTTATAATGACAGTGAATGTTTGTATAGATGCACTTTTCTGATGGATATATGCACTTTTATGATAGATATATGCACTTTTATCATGGATAGATGCACTTTTATCATGGATAGATGCACTTTTATCATGGTGGATAGATGCACTTTTATCATGGATAGATGCACTTTTATCATGGATAGAAGCACTTTTATCATGGATAGATGCACTTTTATCATGGATAGAAGCACTTTTATCATGGATAGATGCACTTTTATCATGGATAGATGCACTTTTATCATGGATAGAAGCACTTTTATCATGGATAGATGCACTTTTATCATGGATAGATGCACTTTTATCATGGATAGATGCACTTTTATCATGGATAGATGCACTTTTATCATGGATAGAAGCACTTTTATCATGGATAGAAGCACTTTTATCATGGATAGATGCACTTTTATCATGGATAGATGCACTTTTATCATGGATAGATGCACTTTTATCATGGATAGAAGCACTTTTATCATGGATAGAAGCACTTTTATCATGGATAGATGCACTTTTATCATGGATAGATGCACTTTTATCATGGATAGATGCACTTTTATCATGGATAGAAGCACTTTTATCATGGATAGATGCACTTTTATCATGGATAGATGCACTTTTATGGACTTCAAAACAGAAACATCCATTCACTGCCATTATAAAGCTTGAAAGAGCCAGGACATTTATTAATATAACTCTGATTGTGTTCGTCTGAAAGAAGAATGTCATATACACTAGGATGACTTGAGGGTGAATAAATCATGGGCTAATTTAATTAAATTTTTGGGTGAACTATCCCTTTAGCAAACAGCAACCCTCATTAGCATACGGCCGTGTCTCAGGGGTCATACCTGTGAAGATCTCTTTGGGCATCCACTTGGGCACCATGTGCAGGTCGAGCAGTGGCGTCAGGACCCCCTCCAGGTTCCCGAACATGGAGGACAGGCCGAGGCTGAAGAGCATGACGAAGAAGAGCACGGCCCACACCTGCGATCCCGGCATCTCGATCACCGCCTCCGTGAACACGATGAACGCCAGGCCCGTTCCTGAAGCACTCTGGGTAACAGAGAGAGTCTCCGTCACTACATACACTACCAGTCAAAAGTTTGGGATCGGTAAGATTTTTAATGTTTTTAAAAGAAGTCTCTTCTGCTCACCAAGGCTGTGTTTATTAACAAAAAACGGTTAAAGTATCAAATATTACAACAATTTAAAATGACTGTTTTCTATTTTAGTGTATTTTAAAGTGTAATTTATTCCTGTGATCAAAGCTGAATTTTCAGCATCATTACTCCAGTCTTCGGGTCACATGATCCTTCAGAAATCACTCTAATATGATGATTTGATGCTCAAGAAACATTTATGATTATTATCAATTTTGGAAACAGTTATTACATTTTTTTTCTTTCAGGATTCTTTGATGAATAGAAAGCATTTGTTTGAAATAGAATCTTTTGTAACATTATAAGTGTCTTTACTGTCACTTTTGATCAATTGAATTAATCCTTGATGAATAAAAGTATTGATTTCTCCCCCCCCCCCCCCCCCCCCCCCCCCCCCCCCCCCCCCCCCAGTTTAAGTAAAATTCTTACTGACCCCAAACTTTTGAACGGTAGTGTTTAATGTTACAAACGATTCTATTTCAGATAAATGCTTTCTATTCATCAAAGAATCCTGAAAAATAAAAATGTAAATAACCGTTTTCAACACTGATGATAATGAGCAGAAGAGACGTGCTTGTGTTCCCAGCTGTACCTGATCCAGGAAGTTCTGGAGGACACAGGGTTTCAGGTTGAGACCGGAGACTTTATCCGGGTCGCTTGAGTTCAGGAACATCAGCCAGTTCTCGTAGTTCTCCGTCGTGATGTTTTTCTCTGCGATGTCGAAGGCGTTGGTCAGATCCAGGATGTTCCTGCAATCACAACACACACACCCTGTCAGTCAAACCTCACAGTCGTGTAAACACATCAGTTGTGGGTCTGTAAACGCAGTGTGTGTTCGTCACCCGGCGATGCAGGCCTTGAAGTTGCTCGTGGCCTTGAAGCCCAAGATGGCGAATATGGGAATGGAGGCGTAGAGAGACGTAGCGCTGTTAATGCATCCCACAAACACAGCGTCTCGCTCACAGTCGTTCCTGTTGGAAACACACACAGGCACCTCTTATATACATATTTACATTTATGCATTTGGCAGACGCTTTTATCCAAAGTGACTTACATTGCATGTCAAGGTACACATTTTACACACTTTTTTTTTTACATTCTTATCAGTTCTTGCTTTCCCTGGGAATCGAAACCCATGACCTTGGCGTTGCAAGCGCTAATGCTCTACTGTTTGAGCTACAGGAAAGCTATATATATGTGAAAGGTGAATAATGCATATATACTGTGTGTGTGTCTATATATATATATATATATATAATTTTTTATGATTTAACACATTTTAGTTAGTGTTTTATTTTGATTGTTAAAAAAACAACATGTTTATGGTTTATTGCTTTTATATTTTAACATTATTTTAATCTAGGATTTTTATGATTTAATTGAAATAGTTTTTTAATTGGATATTTCTTATTTATTTTTAGTAAATGCTTTTTTCGTAGTTACAACTTATTTTTGCATTGTTGTGAGTTAATTTCTTTTGTTTTTTTATTTGATGATTCAAGAATCTTTGGAATTCTCAAGAATTCTGATGTGTAACAGAATCTGTATTTTCTCCTGCCCTTCAGACGGTGTGTGTCGTACTTCTTGGGGTTGTAGCTGGAGAATGCGATGAGTCCCCCGAAGGCCAGAGACAGAGAGAAGAAGATCTGTGTAGCAGCGTCCAGCCACACCTGAGGATTAGTCAGCAGCGTCCACTGAGGAGAGAACATCACACACACTGATCACACTGCTGCTGTGTGTGTGTGTGTGTGTGTGTGTGTGTGTACTTGTTCAACTATCTTTGTGAGGACCAGTTTGAGTTTTAGACCATTGGAGTGAGGACAGAAAGAGTAAAGGGGACATTTTGGCCGGTCTTCACTTTCTGAGAGCCTTTAAAGGCCTGTTTGAGGGTCAAGACTTGGTTTTAGGGATAAGGTTATAATGAGGTTAAGGGTCGGTTTAGGGTCAGGGGTCGGGTTAGGCACTTAGTTGTGATGGGTAAGGTTAGGGTAAGCGGCTAGAGATTGCATTGTGTGGATGAACGCCTCATAAAGATAGATGTACAAGTGTGTGTGTGAGACTCACGTCTGGTGTGAACAGGTACCGGAGCCCGTCGGTGGCCCCTGGCAGTGTGAGGGCCCGCACCAGAAAGATGGTGAGCACCAGGTACGGGAAGGTCGCGGTCACGTACACGGCCTGCACAATCACACATTAACCATCAACATGATCCACCGAGCACAAACACACACATTACAGCCGCGTTTCCATTACAGATTTGCGCAAAACTTTTGGCTATATTTTCCTAATGTTGATAAAAAACTATTGCGAAATGACTGCATTTTCATTATCCGACGTTATGCAACTAAAACGTAATTTTTTCGTGTCACGAGAAGTCATTCCAACATTAATGGCAGGGAAAGACGCTTATAATGTGAGCGGCACGAGGTGTTTCTGGGTGTTTCTCACTCATATCTGCTTCGAGGTCTTTATAAATTGTGCCATTTCTTTGTGGTTTAAAATCTAGTATTGCTGTAATTTTTTTGTCTTTTATGAATTTTAATAAAGAACGTCTCGGTTACGTATGGTAACCCTCATTCCCTGAAGGAGGGAACGGAGACGCCACGTCAGGACCGATGAATAGGAATCTCGCTAGAGAGGCCAATCTACTTCGAGTGAAACTAAACCCCTGCTTAGTGGGGCCACAGCTACTGCTGTGCAAGTAGGCTCACTGGGGGGACCGCATACTGGCCTGGGGCCAGCTGTGTGCCAGTGCGTCTCCTGTGCCAGGAGATGGTGGGATAGTTGCGACATGCGACGGGAGCGTGCCCGAGCGGTGTTACTGCTGCTGCCGCTGCCATATGCCCCAGGAGCCTCTGAAAGAATTTCAGTGGGACCGCTGTCCTACCTTTAAACGTATTCAGGCAGTTCAGCTTCCTCTGTGAGGCACTGTCTGTGCGACCGAATCCAACTCCATACTGAGAAAAGAGATCCTCTGCACGGGGGAGACTTTGCTCTTTTCCCAGTTGACCTGAAGACCCAACTGGCTGATAACTGATCTCGGGAGTGTGCTAGTATGATCCAGTCGTCGTGATAGTTGAGGATGCAAGCGACCTGTTCTCTCATGGGACTAGGTTCCCCTCCGTGACTTTCGTGAAGACACAGGGAGACAGGGACAGCCCGAAGGGCAGGACCTTGTACTAATATGCTCGACTCTCGAACGCAAAGTGCAGAAACGGCCTGTGTCGAGGGAGAATCGAGACATGAAAGTAGGCGTCCTTCAGGTTGATCGTTGCAAACCAATCCCGGGGACGGATGCATTCAAAAATGCGTCCAAGATCGCTTGTAACCCACCGCCTTTCTTGGGTACAATGAAGTAGGGGCTGTAGTACCGTGACCACATATCAGCTGGAGGGACCGGCTCTATCGCGTCCTTCGCCTGTGACTTAGACTGCGATCTCCGGGACATGCAAGGCGTTATGCCTGCGACTAGCTTAAGTAACCTTTTAAGTTAAGGAACCTAACTTTGTCGGTCTCCCTCATGTCGGCCAGAGATAGCGCTCCTGGACCACCAAAGTGGACATTGCACGTCCCATTGACTGCTCTGTCACCTTCGCCGCACGAAGCACGAGGTCCGTCACAGCAAGAGAACTTGGGGATCATGACCACCCTCGTGCAGGTCCTTCAGTGCCTTGGCCTGATGAACCTGCAACACCGCCATGGCGTGTATGGCAGAGGCGGCTTCCCCACAGGCCTTGTAAGCCTTGCCGGTTAGATCCGACGAGTGCTTACAGGCCCGGGAAGGGAGACACGGCTCTCCCCGCCAGGTGGAGTTAGGGCACAGCTGCATAGCAACGGCCCGCTCCACTGGAGGGATGTGCGTGTACCTCTTAGTTGGCCCTCCGTCAAGGGTGGTGAGGGAGGAGGAGCCACCTGGACGGTTTCTGGAAGTGAAAGGTGCCGTCCATGACCCAATGAGCTCGTCATGCACCTCCGGGAAGAAAGGAACCGGGGTATGTTGCTGAGAACCAGCACGCGCCACCCCGAGAAACCAGTCGTCTAGCCTTGAGGGCTCAGGACACGGTGGAGGGTTCCACATGAAGCCTGATCCTGTTGGCGGCCCGGGAAAGCATGGCCATCATCTCCGGGTCCAACTCGGGCACCGCTATCACACCCGACGGGGGCGGTGCCGGCGAATCGTCATCCCTGGAGAAGTCTGACCTATCCTCCGATGCAGCGATCGACATCTGGTCATCTTGGGGAGCGCCGAAGGAAAACGACTGGTACACACCTCGTGGATGGTCCAGCGCGCTCCGTCGGCGGCTCTACTGGCTCCGGAGCGTGGGATGAATGAGGGTTCCTTGGGGGTTGGTTCCTCGAAGGAAGGGTGCTCACCGTGATCCTCAGGTCACCCGCACTACCGCCTGAAGTAAGCCTCGGAGGAGGGTTAGATCGCAGCAGAGGCGCAGGGACTCCGCCCCTATGCAGGAACGAGAGTCTCGACCGTAGCTCCGAGATGGTCATCTTCCCACAATGGGTGCATGACTCATCCATGAATGCTGCCCCCGCGTGACCATCCCGCGATCACGCTGTCTCTCTCATGGCGGTCTTACCAGCCATAAGAATTGCTTTTCATCGCTCTTGGCACACCGTACCAGCTGTGAAAACAGCCTTTTTGTTTTGCTCAGTAACGAGAGAGAGAGAGAGAGAGGGAGAGGGAGAGAGAGAGCGAAGTCGACCCCACTGCCATGCTGTATTGCCTGCACCAGACACGAGAGATCCTCCTGAAGAGTTTGCTCGTTGTTTGATCACTCTTTATAGATTAAACAGCATCGTAACACTCAGCTCTGAAGCAAAAAGCTGAAGTGCAATCGCACCTGCTGCTCGTTATATACCTACATTGCGTGGCAGAGCAGCTGCTGTGAATGATTGCACGCCAATGTGCATTGGCTCATTTAGTTTCACTCGAAGTAGATTGGCCTCTCTAGCGAGATTCTTATGCGTCAAATCACCGACTGAAGAGGAACTCTGTCTCGTCTTCTGTCCAAACATCTACGTCAGGTGTCTGTAAATGCGCAAATGGAATGCAGTTTTGCAAAATATTATTTTTCTCTAATTGCCTGAAAAACCACCTCATGTGAGCGTAAAAACTTTTTTGGGATAAATGGGACGTATTTTCAATTTTCAATTTCAATTTGCGCGATTTGAAGGGTAATGTAATGGCGGGTTGTGATGCAGTGCGTTAAAGCTCCACACCTTCCCGATGGTCTCGATGCCCCGTATGAAGCAGATGTAGACGATGCTCCAGGCCGTGGCGAGGCACAGCACCAGCCACCACTGCAGAGAGCCGCTCTGCTCCAGGTCCGGGGAGATGTTCAGCGTCTGCCGGTACCAGTAGTAGTTCACCGGTGTGCTGATCACACACTCCTCCACGTAACCTGCAGGACACATCAGAACAACACACACATATCATGTTACAGGATTCATTCATATTAATTTAAATGTTATATATATTTGTATGTTTATTCTATTTTTAATGTATTTTTAATGTATTTTTAATATATTTATAACTTATTTTATTTGTATGTAGTAGTTGTATAATCAATATATTTAGAACTTGTTTTATTTGTATTTTTAATGTATTTTTTTATTTATATTTATTCTAATATATATATATTTATTTAATATATTTATTTTTGTTTATATTTATTTGATGTATGTTCAATGTATTTATCCTTTTATTTTGTTTGTATTTATTTTGTTTTTCCAAAATATATATATAATTCATAAATATATATTTTTCATGTATTTATTTTAATTTTAATTTACTTATTTATTTTCAGTGTATTTATACTTTTATTTATTTGTAATGTATTTATATATATTTTTGTTTATTTAATTTTTTTATTGATTTATTTTGATGTATATTTACTTTTTGTTTATATTTATTTTATGCATTTTCAGTGTATTAATCATTTATTTTTAATGTTCATTTTCAGTGTATTTAGTTTTTTATTAATTTTATATAAGTTATTTTATTGCATTATTCACTTTGTATTAATTTATTTTTACTGTATTATACTTGTTTATTTTTAATGTATTTTTTGCTTTATTTTATTTATAACTGTTTATATTTATTTAATATTTATTTATTTTTAATGTCCATTTTTATTTATTATGATTTTTTATTTTAAATGCATTTATTTTTACTTTTTTATTAATTGTTTAATAGATTTTATATATATATATATACTGTATATATATGTATGTGTGTGTATATATAAAGTTATTTTTTAAATTATTTATATTATACTTATTATTGTTATTATTATTTATTTAATTATTTTTAAATGTGATGTGAAATATGATCTTGACAGGCATTGTGAGAATTGCTCTTTTTTTATTTTACTTCTATTTAATTTAATCTTGATTTTAATGTGAAAGAAGTCATATTTATCCAGAGAGGATGTTTTTAATGACTTTCTGAGCCTCATGCTGCTTCTTTTAGTTTTCACTATATTACTGTTATGAGTGTTTAATGAGGAATCCTCAGTGTTTGTGTGTTGTGTTTGTGTCTTTGTACCCGTGTTGTTGTCGTTGATGGGACATTGACTCCAGGGCAGCGGATCCTGAAACGAGTGGAAGAAATACCACAGAACCCAGGCCAGAATCGTGTTATAAAACAAGCCCACTAGGAAGGAGAGGATCATCGACGCCACACCTGCCAACCAATCACTCTGTCATAACTCAATCATGCCTTTATGAACTCATAAAGTGTTTAAGAGACAGTAACACGCTCTAGGAAGATATCAAACATTTGCTCATGGAAAATCACAGACTGAAAAAAAGAACATACACGATCAGTAAAGTTTGGAATAATTCAAATACCCCAGTAGTCAATAATTTTATCCCTTAAAACTCATCTTTGATCATCAAAATGTCATATTTAAACGTTTTTTCTTTGAAGAAAATTTCTTCATGCCTTAAAATACCTTGAATGTAACTCGACACCCTTGCCTCATTTAGTATAGGCGGTTCTATTAATATGCAAATGAGCCCCGCCTCCACTCACTCACTCAGCTCAGAGATATAAACAACATTAAAAACTTGATTTTCACCACAGGGGGACTTTTAGAATGTTTTATGTTTTTGAAAGAGTCTCTGCTCACCGAGGCATTGATAAATTATATATTAAAAACAGTGATATATTATTACAATGTAAAACAGCTGTTTTCAATGTGAATATGTAGTAAAATGTAATTTATTCCTGTGATCAAAGCTGAATTTTCATCAGAAATCTTCATTATTCTTGGTAGTGAACTGTGTAATATTAAACACCCGTGTTTATCTATTCAAAGAGAAATCAAGAGCTCTGATATCACTTAATCTCTCTCTGTTAGGGTTTGTGCTGAGATGAATGTCAGTACACTGTAAAACTAAATATATATATATATATATATATTGTTGGTTTAACTTAAAAAAAGTAAGTTACCTGGTTGCCTTAAGATTTTGAGTTAAAGGGGTGGTATAATGCCCTGTTTTTACAAGATGTAAAATAAATCTCTGATGTCCCCAGAGTGTGTGTGTGTGAAGTTTTAGCTCAAAATACCCCACAGATATTTGTATATAGCATGTTACAATTGTCACTTTTTGAGGGTGAGCAAAAACGCACAGTTTTTGTGTGTGTCCCTTTAAATGCAAATGAGCTGCTGCTCCCGGCACAAGGGGCGGAGCTTCAACAGCTTGCACTCACACAGAAAACTTTTAGCCTTTTATGTTCAAACCGGAGTCAGAAAGATGGAGAGACTCAAGAAGAAGTGACAACATGTAGACAACCTTCCTGAATGGTTAGTTGGTGAATTTATGAAGCTGATGTGTAGTTATCTTCTAGTCATCGATTAGCATATTCTCTCATGATAATCTACAAATCATGCACCGGGGGCGGGGTTTATGTAAATTATGTAAGGTTTGTGATGTCACTAACCCGGGATGAAGCTTGTGTAGTTCCTATAATGTAAGATTTCTCGTGTAAATGCACAGATAACAAATTGAGAATGATTTTTCCCAGTGTAGATGTGTGCTCACCCAGTCCGCCCAGTAGAGGAGAGATGGAGTGCCAGACACCGATACTGCCCTTCCTCAGAGACTGACCGATCGCCAGCTCCAGATACAGCAGAGGAAGACCCTCGAACACCAGCGCGATCAGGTACGGGATCAGGAACGCACCTCACACACACACACACACACACACACAACCTTCAAATGTGGGTATTGAAACACTGAGACTGACTCGTTACTTAGATAAAGAAATCATTCGTTTTCTTCACTGCATTTCTCCTCCTAATCTAGTCTAATAACCCTGGCGTTGTGCGTTTACCAGTGTTTGCTCTTTGCCTTAAGTTGGTCTGTAAAATGCATGAGTGTAAATGTAAAACACTAATGCAACTGATACATTCGTAAAAATAAAGGTTGCAAAATGTATTTCACGGTGATGCAATAGAAGGACCGTTACTGCCGTTTCAAGGAGGAAATACTCAGCAATGGTGTCGAATTTACACATGGTTTGTCTCAAAGCATATTAAAAACACCACATAGACACATAAACATCATTAAAAGCTGGATTTACACCACAGGGGGACTATAAAGAAAAGTAGCTGTAGTGACATAAGAGCACTTATTGTGATACATTTTATTATTACCTAACGTGATTTATCACTTATTTTAACTTTAATTTTCAGGAAGGAAAGGTAATTGCTTTCAACAACATTTTCACAAATTTTCACTTGATTTTTAAAAACTCTTTCCAGAATGGTTTCATTAGTTAACATTAGTTAGCAGACCTTACAATAAAGCAATTAATCTTAATGTTAATTTCAGATCTCAATGGATCTGTTTAGAAACATGAACAATGAACAATTGCATTTTTAGTAAAGACCATTAAAGAAATGCTGCAAATAAATAAACTCATCGTTAGTTAATGCATTGGCTAATGTTAACTAATGAGACCTTATTGTGAAGTGATGCACAATTTTTTAACATTTTATACTCTGAAATCGTTCAATTTAATCATTAATCAAGTCTTGTTTTCCAGCACGAAAATTTAAACATTCTGAAATCAAGATGATTTACATTAGAAGCAGAACGACTGAAGATATTACGTCTTGTTTTAGGGAAAACTGATCAAAATAAAGTGAGTTTGTGCTTAAAACAAGAACAACATCTGCCAATGGGGTCAGAAAAATAACCTTAATTCAAAGGGAAAATAAGATTATGATATTTTTAATGAATTTAATTTTGCTTCTCCAGTAAATGTGTCTCATTTCAGAATGTTTGTACTGGAAAACAAGACAGAAACACTGAGGAAGAACATCATTTTTATGTACTAACATTTTTTATCTGTCAAAAACAACAAGAGACTGACGTCCAACTATAGGAGTCCATCTAAAACCACTCAAATTCACACGTCATTATATCATCTCACTGCGGCACAAAATCTGAAATAAAATCACCTCCTCCGTAAATCTGGCACAGATACGGGAATCTCCAAACGTTCCCGAGTCCCACAGCAAATCCGACGCATGTCAGCAGATACTGGACCTTGTTGTCCCATTTGGGCCGTTCCGGAGCGCTGGAGGCTTTGCTGGTCGTGTCCATCCTGACGGCGTGTGTGTGTGTGTGTGTGTGTGTGTGTGTGTGTGATGGGTGGGTTATGTACAAACAGGAGGTGTGAGGATGCATTCGTTTTAAATGCAGTTTAATGTGTAACCTCCGCTGCCAGGAATGCTGCTCAAATCCATGTTTTAACTGTAAAAACAAACCGCTGTGGATGCAAAGGTTACGAGTGAGTCGCTGCTGGGGTTTTTATAGGCCTCATTATGTTTTTATTTCATTCTGCTCAAAACAAAGTCCTTTCTTGTCCTCGGGAAACACAGAAAAAACTCTTTATTTTAAGGGGTTCTTGTTACAGAGTGATTTGTACTTTCCGTTTGGGGGTTACACTTTATTTTAAGGTGTCATTGTTACAGTGTAATTATATATTTAAGAACTGAGTAATATTAATTAACAACATGTACTTACTATAGGGTTATTTGCATGTAATTCTGCATAAGTTACAGTTATTAGCATAGTAAGTGCGTGTAACACGTGTAACAGGGAGTCTGTCAGATAAAGTGTTACTGCATGGACTTACACTCGGGGGGTTACACTCTATTTTAATGTGTAATTATATATTTAAGAACTGAGTAATATTAATTAACAGCATGTACTTACTATAGGGTTGAGGATTGTATTTATGCATAAGTTGCATAAGTATGCGTAGTAAGTGCGTGTAACACGTGTAACAGGGAGTCTGTCAGATAAAGTGTTACTGCATGGACTTACACTCGGGGGGTTACACTCTATTTTAATGTGTAATTATATATTTAAGAACTGAGTAATATTAATTAACAGCATGTACTTACTATAGGGTTGAGGATTGTATTTATGCATAAGTTGCATAAGTATGCGTAGTAAGTGCGTGTAACACGTGTAACAGGGAGTCTGTCAGATAAAGTGTTACCGACTGAATTCAGTTGCACGGTTTAATGCGTTTGGCTGCGTTTTACTTTAGTGAATAATTCAGAAAGCGAGATCTTCAGAAGTTCGGTTTGATTCACCATTACACAGACGCTCAGAATGTTTGACCAGCTCAATTACCAGACCGACGAGGTTAATCATAGTGAATCTGTGACACTAACCGATCACAAACACATCGGTGGGATCTCGGCTGGTTGCTAGGGTGCTCTGGCTGGTTGCTAGGTGATCAGCTGCTCATGACATCATCTGTTGTGTTGCTCGATGGTGAGTCACTGATAACAGTTTGTTTTTAGCTCTATAATATCTGTTATCTGCTGGTAGAATATAATCTCTACTATCAGCCGGACTGAAGGAGACTCATGAGACGACAATAAGGATACATTCTTTTCCGTTTCACTTTTTATTGTACACATACAGACACATACACACACACACACACACACACACACACACACACACACACACACACACACACATTTATATATATATATAGAGAGAGAGAGAGAGGGGGGAGAGACAGAGAGAAAGAGGGGGAGAGAGAAAGAGAGAGAGAGAGAGAGAGAGAGAGAGAGAGAGAGAGAGAACATACACGTTTACATAAGTCTACATACACACTTAAGTTCGATAGTTTGGAGTCTGTTCGCTTTTTTAATGTTTTGATGTCTCTTCTGCTCTCCAAGGCTGCATTTATTTGATCAAAAATACTGTAAAAATAGTAAATGTTATTGTAATGTAAATCATCTGTTTTCTATGTGAATATACAGTAAAGTGTAATTTATTGCTGTGATCAAAGCTGTATTTTCAGCATCATTACTCCAGTCTTCAGTGTCACATGATCCTTCAGAAATCATTCTAATATGATGATTTGACGATCAAGAAACATTTATGATTATTATTATCAGTGTTGAAAACCATGATACAGTTTTATTTCATTTTATCAGGAAGTGCCTTGAGTACAAGATTAGATATTAGAGTGCCTGAGATTCAGCTGTAACCCCCCCTCTTTATTTTATTTTATTTTATTTTATTTATTTTATTTTATTTTATTTTATTTTATTTTATTTTATTTTATTTTATTTTATTTTATTTGTGTATCTGTTTGTTTGTTTGTTTGTTTGTTTGTTTGTTTGTTTTAGTTTTCTAATATAAGTATTTTTAAAAATTTGAAATTGTGGAGAACATGAGACAAGCTGGAAGCAGATTTCAGGACCGTCTATCAGTGTTGAGCTCGTAGCGCCACCAGCTGGTGTGTGTGTGTGTGTGTGTGTGTGTGTGTGTGTGTGTGTGTGTGTGTGTGTGTGTGTGTGTGTGTGTGTGTGTGTGTGTGTGTGTGTGTGTGTGTGTGAGTATGTGTGACAGTTAGTGTGTGTGTGTGTGTGTGTGTGTGTGTGTGTGTGTGTGTGTGTGTGTGTGTGTGTGTGTGTGTGTGGGTTTGTTGTACTATTAGTTTAAATCATAGGTTTAAATAAAGCTAAATAAGCAAATTAATTCAACCAGTGTTTGTAGAGTAAGTGATTTACTGTACAGTTTATAGTGAACATGTTAACAATTATATTTGAAATTCCTGTTCCCAAATCTATTGTAAACTAGTGTAATATTCCTGGTGTCGGGACGCTTCAGATCTCAGTCATCATCTTTATCACACTGTGATTGTGTTGTTGACTGGACTGTAAAGTGATAATCCTGCAAGTTCAACACAGACATATGGACCAATAAAACATAAAGTCTTTATTAGAAACAAAGAGAGCACAACATGTCAGATAAATCTGATAGATAATAATTTAACAATGAACGATAAGAGCTATAAAATCTTTTAAAAAAGGACAGACTGTTCTGTAAGTGTTAGCGCTGTGTGGGAAATGATATAGATGATAACACACACAATGCCTAAAAGAATCTGCTACTGTACAGGATCTGTTTTCTATCCACCTTATTTTTTAACGTATGGAAGACAAAGTTATGACATACTAATAAGCATAGCCTACTTATGAGATTAAAAGTCAAAATTACAACTTTCTATGTCACAATTATAAGATTTTTAATGGTATGATTATGACTTTCTGAGTAATAATTCTGTTGGCTTAAGAACTCGGCTAAGCTTGTTCTGGCGCGCGTTGCTGTGTCTTTTCTAACTGATCCAACTTTGGGAATTCAAAGTCAACAATCGTATCCGCTTCCGAACAATCCCAAATAAATAGACTTTCATTGACAGGGTCAAAACATATAACAATTCTTAGAGAGTATTTAAGCTGTCTGTCACTAGCAAAGCTTAACAACTACTGTAGCCTAGGATAACATGCTAGCATCATGGTAATTCATGTTTGCAATATGCTAAAACATGCTAACAATGTTCTAATTCATGCTAGAAACATGTTAAATCATGCTAACAAAACAGTTAAAACATGCTAGCAATATTTTAATTTATGTTAGAAATGTGTTAGTAACATGCTAATTCATGTTAGCAATGTTAAAACATGTTAACGATGTACTAATTCATGCTAAAAACACGTTAGCAACATGTTAAATCATGCAAGCAAAATGTGCAACAATGTGATAAATCAGGATAGCTGCGTGTTAACTGATGTAAGGAACATGTTAGCTAAATGTTAAAAACGTGTTAACAATGTGATAAATCAAGTTAGCAACACATATCGCAAAATAAGGTGGATAGAGATCCAGCAAATCAATCGCATCATTGAAAAACGACCATTGATGATTATATACATGACAGGAAAGTGTAGGATATTTAGGAGTGCAATGGCTGACGTCTATAATGTTATTAAATGTCATTTTGCACTGTACACTTTATACATATTTATATTGCATTCTTTCTTTATGTGATTTTGTAAGTCTATAATATAAGTTTGCATTGTTCATTTTTGCACATTGTTTGTTGTCTTTATCTGCAAGAAGTTCTGAAGGTTTTCCGTAAAAAGGAAGCCTGTTCCGGTTGGAAACTACGCTATTGTGTTGACACTTATTTCCTGTTTTTCAGAAATGAAGCTTTCTTTCGTTTTCTTTCCCTTTGTGCAGCATTTCCACAGAACCAGGCCGATGGCGACTCCAGGGATGCACAGACTGGGAATCCCGGCGAGCACGAAGATGACGGCGCTGATCCAGTTCGGGTACTCCACCTGTTTCAGCGTTGGGAAATTATCCTGCGTTCAGAGAGAGAGAGAGAGAGAGAGAGAGAGATGAGCTGTGGTTCTAGTATCTGAAGTCAATGTGAAATTTTGTATAACCCGTTGTACTTCTGTAATATGTGATGGATTTTAGTGTCAAACATATGGAAGCCTGTTTCCGTCATGGAGTAAAAAATGAAAAAAGGTAATTGCAACTCACAATTCTGACCTTTTTCCTCGCAATTGTGAATGTATATCTCAAAATTCTTAGAAAAAAGTCAGAATTACAAGCTAAAAACTCGGAATTGCGAGAAAATCACAAACTCGCAATTGCAAATTTAAATCTCGCTATTCTAACTTTTTTAAAAAAAGTTAAAATATAAGCAAATAAAATATAAAAGTTAAAATAAACTCTCAATTGCAAGTTGTAAAATCAGAATGGCAGGGGATTCTGGGGGGGGAAACGCAATTACGTACGTTTCATTTTTTTTTATTCTGTGGCAGGAACAAGCTTCTATAGGAACGGGATAGGCAACAAGGATATTGGTTTTATCCATTGGAAATTGATTTGATGGTGAAAGAAACAAAGTTGTGAAAGACCGTTTTCAGTTTGTTTCTTTAGAATAACGAGCATTAATGAGGCAACGTTCACAGTAAACGCACGGTTACATTTACTAACGAAATTTCACCTTTCTAAGAAAACTTGCAATTGTAAGAAATAAACTTGCAATTTAAAGATGAAAAAAACATAGTTGCGAGATGTAAACTTGCAGTTGTGAGAACAAAAAGTGGGAATTTTGATATAAACTCGCAATCGTGAGTTAAAAAAAGGCAGAATTGTGAGATTTCGATGTGGATTTCGAAGCGTAAATTTGACGTTTCATATTATGTCGTTATTTTCTTTAACATCTTTGATATATTAGACATAAGCTGGAAGTAATAGTAAAAAAAAAAGTGTTTGATTCTTCTGAAGACAGTGCCGTACGTATTCGGGGTCCCAGACGTTGTAGGTCAGCTGTTTGCTGACTGTCGTGACGAAGTAGAAGATCAGAATGACCAGGAGGATGATGGGACTGAGGAACCGCCACGTGACCTGCCAGAAGATGTTGGGTTTGTGTCCCACCATGAACTCGATGTCTTTATTAAACCTGAAGATAAACAGCAGCGTTATCTTTCTCCTCAGTGCTTGAGAACACCTGACACTTACTGGAGGAAACTAGCTTACGCTATTTATTATGTGCATCTGTCAAAAGGTGATAAAAGATGATTAGAAAAATGCAATTTGTATTCTTGAAAGTATGGTATTAAATGAATAGATTACACTGCATGAACTGGAACTGGCCAAGAAGGAAAGTTATTAAGTAGTTAAATGCTATTTGCACCTTAGTGTATTGTAGTATAGCTATTATAAAAGAATATGCAATAGTAACAACATATTCATATACACTATATTATTATATTTATTAAAATCATAAATAGATGCTGCCCTATTGTGATGACATTACTACCCTCTTAACCCTACCTGTTAAACTCTTTAATCCCACTATTAAATACCCCTTTAGGCAGTTTATTTCAACTTTTCGGATATTTTCTTAATTTTAAAATATACTTTATTTAATATAATCACCTCTCCGTATGAAAGCTTGTTTTCGCCACAGAATAAAACATTTTAAACTACTTTTTTTCTTGCAATTGCGAGTTTACATCTCGCAATTCTGACTTTATTTCTCAGAATTGCAAGATATAAAATCAGAATTGCAAGAAAAAAAGTCACAATTGCGAGAAATAAACTAAATTGCAATTCTGACTTTTTTCTTGCAATTGTGACTTTATATCACGCAATTCTGAAATAAAAAGCCAGAATTGTGAGATAAAAAGTAGCAATTACCTTTTTTACTTTTTATTCTGTGGCGGTAACAAGCTTCCATACATATCCAGTGGGAAAAGTGAGAATACATTTTTTTTTTTGGTTGTGTCAAAAGCTTGTGCCACTGGTTCTGTTATCAGACAGGTTTCTTCTGTAATTTTGTCTGGTCCAATCAGACAGTGGTGGGCGGAGTCAGTGTAGTTCATGTAAATAGCCTTCTATTCAGAACCTTTCATTGAACAGTTCTTAACCGAACCATTTTTTCTTAGAGTGAATGACATTTTAATAAACCTAAATAACCTTTTTCCACTGTATTGAACTTTTTGTGGAACGGAAACATCCAAGGTTCTTCATGGAACATAAAACCTTTATTCTAAGCATATTAAATAATGTGCACTGGTGAAACATCAAGTCTAGAAACATGTAGTTTCGACATTGACTCTTACCTGTCAATCCCATAGACGTAAACGACAGCGATGATCTCGCAGAAGGCGATAACCAGCAGAGGAATGGAGCCAGCGAAGCCGTCGAACAGAGCCAACCAGTAGTTTCCCGAAGACTGGACGAATACCAGCGCCGTCACGAACGACACTACACACGTCAGTCCTGGAAAACATGAGCAAGTCGAGTGATATACCTGCAGTGTTCAGTTTGACATTAGCCGCGTTTCCATTACAGAGTTGCGCAAAACGTACATTTACATTTACATTGATGCATTTGGCAGACGCGTGCGCACATAAAGGGGGGTGTGGGGGGTGGAGGAGAGAGAAGCATGAAGAGGGAAGTTAGCTAGACGAGAGATGTCCTAGACAACGATAACAACTAGCGTTAAAATTTTATATTCTTGAGAATTTTGATATGGCCGACACACGACCAAAGAGACGACGTTCCAATGAACAAATAACAAAGAAGAGGGAAAAGGAGAAGGAACGCGAAGTCCAGAATTTACATCGGAAAAGTGTTCAAAAGGTGGCTTGAACTCCGCCGGCAGAAGGGCTCCCAATCCGACGTTCAGGAGGCTCTGTTTTTGCTGGACAGGGTAAATCCAGTTTGTTTCAGGAAGCACGGAAGGGAGCGGGAGGGGACGGGATGAGGAGGAGGGAGGGTCGAGCTAGCCTCCGCTTTGTTTGACAAATACTTTGAACGTCAACAAGAAGTGACTTCACCCAACATCGCTTAGAGCACCTTTAAAGCTGCCGTCGGCAACATTTTTTTGATCATATTCAGTGTAATCGACACTATAATCCGACAGAACGACATAAATAAGGTGGTTTTAGAAAAAAACCCAAGCTTCTAACTCCACCTGGAGCGTGTTATTTGTTTTGCAAAAATCCAGCGCTCCCGCTTCATCAGGTCCAATCAGCGCAGGGGGGTGTGAGATCTGACTGTCAATCACAGGTCGTGCACACGCCACAGATCCCCCTCACTCGCGCACGTTAATATCACATGCACACGCCACGCCTGAAGTTCGCCTGGAGATTGCATGAAGCGTGATGGCGGAGAGAAAATCTACTAACAAGCTTCCAATTCCTCGGTTATTGCTATCTATGGATAGATTAGCCAGGGCAGCCTACCTCCGAGTCCATGGTGTTGATAGATGCTGAAGAGACGGACGCGTTCACAGGTACACACGCACAGTGACGCGCTGACGAGCACGACCTCGATGGGAGGGTGCTCGCTGGTAGTGGGGAGGGGCATGAGAGTTGTAAACATTCAAAATTTTGGCTAATCGACCCAATCTGCCAGACTTGCCGACGGCAGCTTTAAGTTAGGCAACTTTTGTGATATTTTCAAAATGGTTTCTAAATGGTTGGTAAAGTTTCAGCATTTTAGTTCGATTTTTGAGCATTTTTAGGTTTTTCTATGTGTGCTGAAGCATTCCATTCATTCCTAAGGGGGTCAAATTGACCCGCAAGAGAAGGATTTGTAACTCCTTGAATCCCTAAACATTTTTTTGTGTATTTGTGGTTCAAGTGTGACAAAAGTCCTGGGGTCTTGGACCCCTCTGATGAACACTCAAAATGAGTTTCGGGCCATAAATGTAAAATGACCCGAGGGAACCGATGTTTATGCGACTGAAACGTAATTTTTTTCCTCTCGCGAGATATGCGAGAATTTGAATTTGAATTTGCGCAATTTGAAGGGTAATGGAAACGCAGCAACTGAAACCTCTTTGAGGTTGATGTGTTTACCGGTGAACACTTCTTTAGGCCATTTTTTGGGGAGCAGGTTGAGGTCCTGGAGCGGCACCACAACACCCTCGATGTTCCCGAACATGGTGGACAGTCCCAGACAGAAGAGCATGATGAAGAACAGCACTGACCAGATTGGAGAGATGGGCATCTTGGTGATGGCCTCGGTGAACACGATGAAGGCCAAGCCGGTTCCCTCGACGCCCTGCGACAGAAATGAGTAAGTAAAGGTCAATCGACATGGAAATATTAGCGCTGCAGCGTATCGCAGTTGATCGTGACCCGTACAGATCTGCTGCCACACGGTTCGGCACGCGTGTGATCCGTTGATTAACTGCTAAATTTAACCGTCATAGAGTTAAAGGTAGGGTAGGTAATCATTTTTCAAAAAAAAAAACATTCCAAATTTGTTTAAACTGTCTTTATATACCAATACATAATTAAAATGTAAGTACTCTGAAAAAGAAAATTTAAAAATCGAGTGACTGTAGACCTTTTAATCTGCAATAAACACAGCTCATTATTTCCATTCACTCCACCCCCTCCCTTCTGAGCTCCTTCCAAAGCCACGCCCCCAAAACACATGAACGCGCGACGCCAAACGCTCAGGCTGGAACAAGACGCATTTATTACCTGAGACGAGTGGAGAGGAAGGAGCGCAGTACATACAGTGACATCATGTCAGAATCACATGTAATAAAATACCTAACTTTATCACTATGAATATAAACAAATAAGATTTCTTTTAGTACTCACTATCAAGCTAGCATATCGATAATGGTAAAGTTTCATTCGGTAACGAGCTATATTTATAAGGCAAAACTAAAAACAGGTTGCATTGATACACGTTTTTCCATTACCATCAGTTACACTGTGATGAAGATGAATTTCGTGTAAGATTCATAACATATACGGTGTTCTGCATGTAAGAGTTTCCATGATGAAAACATTGTTGACTCTAATGAAGACTAACGTACACTCCGAGTCCGGAGACAAGTACCGCATCGTCGGCTCGAGGACAGGTCCGGGGTTGAGGGCGAAGCAGAGGAGGTCGTTCAAGAGTGCGGGCAGGGTCCGAGGAAGTAGTTTTTGCCTTGTTTGCCTTCGCTGACTGCATATGCAGGTGCTTTGAGCTGAATATTTCCGGGAACGGTGACATGTGATGAGTGCACGCCGGGCAGCGCGTGCAGTGGGGCTCGGGGCGGGCACGAGACATGAAGGCATCTGATTGGTTCTTTACATTCGCACCGAATGGCAGTGATTGGTCAGAGTTTTTACTGTCCTGCAGCTGCTACAGAGGTCTGATTTTTTTCATTCCTTTTTCTAAACACATAATGTATTGACTACTATCAGGATGGAAGGACCATTTCACCCAGTATAAAAAAAAGTGTTTCTGAACAGGATTACCTACCCTACCTTTAAAGTTTAGCATTTGGACGTGTTTTGTCTTGCCAATTTACACATTCAAACTATTTTAAACGCAGAAGAAGAGGTGAAAATCGGGACTCGCGCGTTATCTGTGCGCACAGTCGCACACACTCAAAGCGCACGCAGAGAGAGAGAGAGAGAGAGAGATAGAGGTGTGTTTCAGACAGCGCTCGAAAACCGAATTGATTCCTCTTTTGCGTTTTCTTGCCCTTGAATGGACACATACACAAAATTATGTTAAAAACTCGGCATAAATATCCATCTCGGCAAGTATTCTCTTGGCTCTGTCGTAAGTGAACTGTTGAGGAAGAAACCGGATGTTTGTCAGTTTATTCGGTCCTAAAGTGACAGCAGCCTAATATTCCTGCTTTTGTCTGTGCCATTAATGTTAATAAAACAACAAAATACAGCTTTAACAAAGATGAAACTATATTTAATTTCTACAGTGAACAAGTAATGTTATTTTACATTTAGGCTTAATTATTCATTTCTGTACCTGATACTACTGTTAGACTTCGTTACTTAGTATTCATCTCTGCTTGTAATTAGTGTATTTGTTCTTATTTTATTACTGACTGTTCACTTGTTTTTAATAATGTTTGAACTTTATCAGTTAGGCTAGTAGTTTTTGATGTAGTATCGAAGAACTTCAAGTGAGCTTTAAGTAATAAATAAAAAGCCCCCCCATATATTAAAAATATGTGACCCCCGTGACTCAAAAAACGTAAATGATCCAAACCGTGAATTTTGTGATTCATTGCACCACTAGGAAATATACATCAGTATACTTGTTGTGTTAGTACCTCGCTGAGGAAGGTCTGAATGTTGCAGGTCTTGAGCTGGAGCTCCTGAATGACGGCTGGTGTCGTGTTGTTGAGATGCTGAAGAACACTGTTATAGTTGCTCTCTGTGACGTTTCCCTCCGGCAGATCAAACGTGTTCATCAGAGCCAGGATGTTACTGACGAGAAAGTGCAGTTCTTTAACCCTCACATGGTCATATATAATACAGCGAGGTTACATGTAAGTTTCAAAAGTTTGGGGTTGGTAAGACTGTTTTTTTTTAAAGTCTCTTCTGCTCACCGAGCCTGCATTTATTTGACAAAAGAAAATACAGTTAAAATTGTGAAATATTTTTAAAATTTAAATCAGCTGTTTTCTATGTGAATATACAGTAAAATGTAATTTTTCGATCTTTCATGGACGACGTGACGGTGATGACATCTATCCAGGGAACAGAGTGGATCTTGAGCACAGGATAGGATGGCAACATGGTCACGCCTGCAGTTTAAACCGGAAAAGTCAAGGAGCCTAGGGGAAGCTAACAGGAAACATCTTCACCATCCAAGGCTTTGAGATCCCAACAATCCAAGATCAAAGGATCTGATGCCTCGGAAAGCAGTATGACAGCTCCCTAAAGGACAGCGGCAGTCTCACTTATACAAAGGCCCAGCTGAACACCTGGCTCAAGGCAATCGAGCACAGCCAACTGCTCGGGAGGTTTAAAGTCTGGTGCTTTCAGTATGGCATCATACCCCGGCTGCAATGGCCCTTCCTACTTTACGACTTTCCCATGTCCCAGGTGGAAGGAACGGAAAGACTGTGCAGCAAGTTCTTGCGGAAATGGCTGGGAGTCCCCCCATCATTCAGCGCAATCAACCTGTACAGCAATCAACCCTCCAAGCTTCCCTTGCCAGTCTCATCAGTGGTCGAGGAGTTTAAAGCCACCAAGGCAAGAACAGTCAGTACACTCCTCTCATCTGAAGATGGGAAAGTAAGACACGTAAGACAGACCATCAAATGCGGCAGAAAGTGGAAGCCCCAGCAAGCCGTGATGGAAGCAGAATCCCACTGGAAACACTAGGAAATCGTGGGCGTGGTATGCCAGGGACGCCTGGGCCTTGGACACTACAGTGAGAAGAGGTGGAGCAGGGCTGATGCCAGAGCTAGAAGAGGCTTCGTGGTGCAAAGAGTCCGTGAGGCAGCAGAGGAGGAGCGCCAGGAGCCAGAAGAGGCCTCGTGGTGCAAAGAGTCCGTGAGGAAGCAGAGGAGGAGGGCCAGGAGCCAGAAGAGCGCCAGGTGAAAGCGATTGGACTTGCCTCTCAGGGTCGATGGACGCAGTGGGACCAGGCACAGGAGCGACCGCTGTCGTGGAAGGAACTGTGGCAGAACGATCAAGGAAAGTTGAGCTTTCTCCTGCGCTCGGTGACTGGCCTGCTGCCAACACCAAGAAATATAAAGATCTGGGGCGGAGAGGAAGACCCATCTTGCAACCAGTGTGGAGCAGCCTCCTGTACACTGAACCACATCCTGACCGGTTGTCCAAAGGCATTGGCAGAAGGGCGGTACAGATGGAGGCACGACAAGGTCCTCACGGAAATTGCCAAGTAGGTGGAACAGCAGCAAGTCAAAGCCACCAAAAAGCAGGCCCATCCGCCTGAATCCATAACCTTCGTGAGGGAATGAGACAAGGCTCATAAGACTGGTACGAAGGCCAAGAACTGGTACGAAGGCCCTCTATCTTGCAACGAGCCTCCGACTGGGAGTTGAGAGTGGACCTGGAGAGGAAGCTTGTCTTCCCACAGGACGTGGCAGTGACCTCCCTCCGACCAGATATGGTCCTGCTATCCAGGAGCACGAATATCATCATAGTTGCTGAGCTCGCGGTTTGAAGTCGGCTGCCGCTGGCTCCCAGCAAAATAGGTTCTTCCTCCAGAGGGTTTGCCTGGAGTCTAAACAGCTGAATAAAGCCACCAGGGACATCGCTGCAACAGCCGAGTCCAGCTCAAGACGGCTATGGCTGAAGAGAGCCCATTTATTAACGCATCACCATAGTTAGTGTAGTTCCTACAGTTGCAGCTTGTGCCAAAGCATCTCTGATGTTTACTTCACCCTAATTTATTCCTGTGATCAAAGCTAAATCTTCAGCGTCATTACTCCAGTCTTCAGTGTCACATGATCCTTCAGAAATCATTCTAATATGATGATTTGCTGCTCAAGAAACATTTATGATGATTATCAAAGTTGAAAACCGTGACACATTTTATTTTGATGAATAGAAAGTTCAAAAGAACAGCATTTATTTGAAATAGAAATCTTTTGAAACATTATAAATGTATTTACTGTCACTTTTAATCAATTGAATGCATCCTTGCTGGATACATTTCTTAAAGTCCCCCTGTAGTCAATAATTTGATCCCTTAATACTCACCAAAATTACATATTTAAAGGTTTTTTTCCTTGAAAAAGTTCTTCATGCCTTAAAATAGCTTGAATGTAACTCGACACCCTTGCCTCATTTAGTATACGCGGTTCTATGAATATGCAAATGAGCCCCGCCTCCACTCACTCACTCAGCTCAGAGATCCACTGGTTGACGATCAAACGTTGATCTGATTGGTTACAAGGTAGTTTGTGACGTCAGAAACACCAGTGATTTCAAAGCGTGTTTTTGAGACTGTCTTTGGTTCACTGCAGTTTTAAGGAGAAAATACTCAGCAATGGTGTCGACTTATGAATTTACACATGGTTTGTGTTAAAGCATATTAAAAACACCACATAGACACATATACAACATTAAACGCTGGATTTTCACCACAGGGGGACTTTAACTCTTACTGACCCCAAACTTTGAAACGACAGTGCATGTGATATGGTTAGAGAAGGACGCACCTCGCGAAACATTCATCATATTTCTCCGTGGCTCTGAAGCCGATGATGGAGTAAATGACGGTTGCAGAGTAAACCGAGGTGAGACCGTTGATGACGGAAATGGTGACGGCGTCCTGCTCACAGTTATTGCTGTTGGAATAATACGAGCATATGATGAAATATACAGTCAAACCAAAATGTATTCAGACACCTTCATCATTTCCCACATTATCATAGTTTATTCACTATAGTTTAGAAAATTGTAATAAAATATGACAAGAACTTAGAGTTATCAAATCAGTTGATATTCCAGTGATCTGCCTCATGTAGATATTCTGCAGCTCATAGTGTTTTGTGTTTGCAATCACTCACTGCACAGAGTTATAGCTGGAGAAGGAGATGAGTCCTCCAAATGCCAGAGAGAAGGAGAACAGCACCTGCGCTCCAGCGTCCAGCCACGTCGTGGGATTTATCAACTCATTCACCTGGGAACAGGGAAGCAGATCCATCAGATCTCCTGGAGGTTAGCGAGTTAAAGGAGTAGTTCACTTTAAAATGAGAATCAGCCCATGATTTACTCTCCCTCAAGTCATCCTAGTGGATGACTTTCTTCTTTCAGATGAACACAATCAGAGTTATATTAACAAATGTCCTGGCTCTTCCAAGCTTTATAATGGCAATGGATTGCAACCAACAGATTGAAGCTCATAAAATTGCATCTATCCATCATAAACGAACTTCATGCGGCTCCTGTGGGTTAATAAAGGCCTTCTGAAGCGATGAGTTTGTCTAAGAAAAATATTCATATTTAAAACTTTATAAAGTAAAATAACTAGCTTCCGGCCAAATGAACATACAGATTCCACTTAAGTCTAAAGCACAAACTTCTGCGAGTAATGCGACGCACTGATGATATTTCCGCTACGCCATGACGCACTATGCTACTTCCGACGTCACGAGTAACGTAAGTTGCGCTTTAGACATAAGTAGAGACTGCGTATGGTCGTTTGGCCGGAAGCTAGTTATTTTACTTTGTAACGTGTGAAATTTGAATAATATTTAATAAAACCCGTCTTGTCTTCAACAAGCCCAAGAGGGCCCACGTCACTCCTCTGTTCATCTCTCTGCACTGGCTACCACTCGCTGCTCACATCAAGTTCAAGGCATTGACGCTTGCTTACAGATCTATCACAGGCTCAGCTCCCTCCTACTTTCACTCACTCCTATGAGTCTACATCCCTACCAGAAGCCTACGATCGGTCAACGAGCGACTTTTCGTGGTTCCTTCACAGAGAGCCACAAAATCACTTTCCAGAACATTCTCATTCACAGTTCCATGCTGGTGTAATGCTCTCCCCACCCTCATCCGGAATGCAGAATCCCTGACAACTCTCAAAAGACAGCTGAAAACCCATCTCTTCTGTGAGCACTTAACCTCATAAAAAAAAAATATAAACTTCGTATTTTGAGCACTTCTTGCGTTGTTTCTTGCCTCTTCACGATGACTCGCTTAATTTAGTCCTAATTTGTAAGTTGCTTTGGACAAAAGCGTCTGCTAAATGACTAAATGTAAATGTAAATGATGGATGGATGCACTTTTATCATGGATAGATGCACTTTTATCATGGATAGATGCACTTTTATGATGGATAGATGCACTTTTATCATGGATAGATGCACTTTTATCATGGATAGATGCACTTTTTTGTTCTCCAATCTGTTGGTTGCAATCCACTGCCATTATAAAGCTTGGAAAAGCCAGGACATTTTTTTATATAACTCTGATTGTATTCGTCTGAAAGAAGAATGTCATATACACCTAGGATGACTTGAGGGTGAGTAAATCATGGGCTAATTAAAATTTTTGAGTGAACTACTGCTTTAATACATGCATGAGGTTTAGCTGGTGAACGTACATCTGGAGTGAAGAGGAACTTGATCCCGCTCACAGAGCCTTTAAGAGTCAGAGCTCTGATGAGGAAGATGGTCAGGACCAGGTACGGTAACGTAGATGTCACGTACACAGCCTAGAGAGAGTAGTAGTGGTTTGACAGGATATTTCTATTTTTATAGCACTTCATAAGTCGTTTCAAAGCAGCTTCATGGTAATGAACAGGAAAATAGTTGATGCTGCAAAATTCATCATTCAATTCTTCTGTAAGCAACTCTATAGAAGACAATAGAATCATTCGACTCAGTAAAGTTCAATGTTGATTCAGTTCAGTTCAATAACTTTCAAAGTCTATTATGAAACAAAATCAAAAGCAGCTCTACAGAAGTCAATAGTCAGTATTCAGCTCAATTCAGTTCTAGTTTGGTCCTCATCTGATAGTTAAATCAGTAGTATCACTGAATATGAAGTGTCTTTTGAACGGGTCAGTTATTCATCACCTTCCCTGTGGTTTCGATGCCTCTGATACAGCAGACGTATAACACAGTCCAAGCACAGAACAAGCACATCACCAGCCACCACTGCAGGCCACCCGAGTCCTCGATCGCAGTCGAGCTGTTCAGAGTCTCTCTGTACCAGAAATAATCCACCGGAGAGCTGCGCGCGCACTCTGACTCCAGGCCTGCAGGGGGAGACACACACACACACACACTCACTCAGGTTAGCAACGCTCGAGACACGGAGTAGGTCAAGTTCAGTTCACCCTTCAGAGCATCTCTTTCTATGTCGTTCATAAATCGCTCACGGTATGCAAATATATCATGAGTTATTGACACATTAGAGCGATAAAGAAACGGGCGAATGAGCAATAAAAAAATGGGTTAAAAGAGTTATTAAAAGTGTAATATGCCACAAAAAATAAACTTATATTCAGTATCCGCAAACTGAGGGGCAGCTTTCTGTGCACGGATAAATGGACAAATGCACAAAAAATATGTAAATCTGAGTATTCACATAAACACACTTGGTTTATGTCTTGAGGTAAGGTCAACAGTTGGGAATATAGGATGTGTATCAGTATATTGGATCCGTGCATTAATTCTTAACGTGACAGCAGTCGAATGACTGTTTACTTGTTTTCAGTAATTACTTGTGAACTTTTTACTAGCCTAGTGTTAGTTTTTGCTGTGGTATCAAATCTGGCATTGAGAAATTTAACTGGTATCGTAACAGCCTTATTTCCAGCAGAAAAGTACCTGTTCTGTTGGCGTTAACTGGACAGTGACTCCACGGCAGTGGATCTTGCAGCGAGTTGAAGAAGTACCACATGACCCAGGCCATGATGGTGTTATAGTACATGCCGACTATGAAGGAAGCCAACATGGAGGCGATACCTGAGGAAACACACAGCGATATCACACAACTTGATGCACAAGATCAAAGAAACAATGTATTCTCTGCAGAGGCCTATATGATCTAAACTCGAAACTCATCTACAGTGCAAACACTCCTGGATATTTCAGGATTCAGTGATCAGGCATTGCTCTGCTTATGTTTAACACTCACCGACTCCAGTGAGAGCCGGGTTTATGGATCTCCAGACGCCGACACTGCCCTTCCTCAGTCTCTGTCCGATGGCAAACTCCAGATGCAGGAGCGGGATTCCCTCCAGAACCAGGAGGATCAGGAACGGGATCATAAACGCTCCTGGAACAAAGGAAAACTCTTATGAATCCAGCTGGCTAATCAGACAATAAAAGGTGTAGTTCACTTCAGAATTAAAATTTCCTGATAATTCCACGTCATCCAAGATGTTCATGTCTTTCTTTCTTCAGTCGAAAAGAAATTAAAGGTGCTCAGTCTAAGCGATGCTGGGTGATGTCACTTCTTGTTGACATTCAAAGTATTGTCAGAAAAAACGGGGGCTAGCTCGACCCTCCCTCCTCCTCATCCCATCCCCCCTCCCTTCCGTGCTTCCTGAAACAGTCATGAACCATTTAGAAAAACCAAACTGGCTTTACCCTGTCCAGCAGAAACAGAGCCTCCTGAATGTCGGATCGGAAGCCCTTCTGCCGGCGGAGTTCTCCCACCTTTTGAACGCTTTTCTGATGTAAATTCGGGACTTTGCGCGTTCCTTCTCCTTTTCCCAATTCTTTGTTATTTGTTCATCGGAACGTCGTCTCTTTGGTCGTGTGTCGGCCATATCAAAATTAAGAAGAATATAAATTTTAACGTTAGTCGTTGTCGTTGTCTAGGACATCTCTCGTCTAGCTAACTTCCCTCTCTCCTCCACCCCCCCCTTCATGTGCACACGCACTAACCCCCACCCCCAAATCATTCTTGTCGGTTATTGGCTGGAACAGTTTGTTATGTTTCGTGGTCCAGGCTGGGCCAGTTTGTTTTTGTTGCTGTTTGTGGAGGACATTTTTATATATTAGCATCCACACCAATGTACGATTGGTTCTGTTTATTATAAGCGCTGCAGTTTTGTCGTCTAATGCTTTAAATGCGCTCGTTAAAGTCTGATGGATTCTGATTGGCTGTCATTGTTCATCTGGATAAAAATGGTTCTGAAAGTGATTCCACAGATATCGTTTCTCTGTGCCGTTATTATTATAGTTGTGTTGTGGATTATTCTTTTATATTTGGAAGGGTTTTTATAACTACATCTTTATCATTATGTTATAGTTATCGTCCTTGGAGTGAACAGGCCTTTGCCCTGGAATTACGTACAGATTCTGGGTACGATCCTTATGGTGCAGGTCAAAATGATCCTAATTGGATTCAATATTTATCACATTATGACAAACAACAAAAAATCTAGTAAAAACAGTAAATCTTCAACATTAACACTTCTAACACATTATAAACAAAAATAAACACAAGAACACATTATGTTAAATACGGAACTTAACTTTTTTCACAATCTAAATGTTATAAACAGCACTGTAACAAAAATTAAAAAAATACATTTTAATAAAAAAATATGTGTCATCATTCGGATAAAAGTGTTTTCCAATTGTATAAATGTAAATGCAAATACACTGATGGTAGATGAGAAACTGACAAGACAAAATACATAAAAAAAAAATGGGGGGGGTTCTGCACAGCCGACATTTTAACCATAAAATATGTGGGACAAATTGACCCGCAAACATCATATTCGTAATATAAGTTCCAGTATTTCCGACGGCTCAAAAATGTACCCGCAACTTAAAATAAAACTATGTGGTTGGTTTATGAATATTTAAAAATATTTCAAAATATTTGTTTATTTTTACAATTATCAGGTGTTCTAAAGATTGAACTTATCGAAAGAATTAACATTCATGCATTTGGTAAATACTTTTATCCAAAGTGAGAATCCTCAAGTTTAAGGTTGTTTGATTAATTGTGACGGTGGTTTTAGTTGAAGTTTACTCGGTGGATCCTCTCAGGTTATTGAATGACTATAGGAATAATCACTGTGCATTAACTCTATTACTCATTAACACAAATTACTCCTATGTGGCCAGTGACATGTACTGCTTAAACTAGTCTTGCAAGTATTTCCTTTAAGTCTGAATGTTTTGTAATACATTTACATTAAATTGCAGATTTGTCTAATTTGAGACTGAAAAGTAAGACTTATTAATATTATCCATTGACTAATTGCTAGTTGGTCAGACAAATTCTTAAGACAGAGCGGCTTTTTATGTGATGTGTTTATATAAATATATAAGTGTCCCCTGAAGTTTATTTCTCACTTATTCATTCCCTTTACACTCCTTTTTTAATCTCTTTAAATGTTTGTAGATTTCCCATATTTAACCTGTTAACTGTCACTGCCACCTCAGATCCGAACTTAAATGGATGTAGTTCATGAATGCTTTGGAATACAGAGCTAAAGTTGGTCTCTTTTTAAAGAAGATTATTGCTGAGTGAAAGCACTTCAAAAAATGAAAGTTTAAAGTGTGATTTGTAAGGTTAAGTTTAGGGTAAGGCAAATGTACGCTTTTTATGTTATTCAGAATATATATTTTACAAAATTATTTGGAATCTAAATTTGCTAGAAAACCAAAGCCATATGTCTGACCAAGTTGTGTACCAAATTTGAAGTTGATATCACAGAAATTGAGCTGTAAAGCAATTGTTTACTGTATGTCAGATGTACTGAACTAAACTTTCTCTTTTTTTAATCTAAAGTATATTTTTACAAAACGTTTTGGACTCTAAATTTGCTATTAAACGAAAGCCATATGTCTAACCAAGTTGTGTACCAAATTTGAAGTTGATATTACACAAATCGTTTCCATTGAAATGCAATTTCAAAACAAAATTCAGAAGATTTGTAATGATACCGAATCATATGCGATGGGGAATGAGTGACGGTTAACAGGCAGTTTTCCCAGGAGGTTTAAGAAGTCTATTTTTGGTTCGTGTGATGATACCAGACAATTCACCATCGTTTTCTATGTTTCCAGGTAAGAAGAATGGTGTGTGTGTGTGTGTGTGTGTGTCACCTCCTCCGTGGCTCTGGCACAGATACGGGAACCTCCAGACGTTTCCCAGTCCCACACAGAAGCCCACACAGGTCAGCATGTACTGGGTTTTGTTGTCCCACTGCGGGCGTTCTCCAGCCTCCTCCAGCTCCAGCTTCTCCAGCTCGGCGTGAGAGGGGATCCGCTCATCCAGACCCGGGTTCGGGAGCTTCAGCTTCAGCCTCATCCTTACACTGCAGGGTGATCGAGTAGCGGACCGGAGCTCAGGGAAGTGGTGAGATAAGTGTGTGTGTGTGTGTGTGTGTGTGATGATGATCTGACTGGCGGCTCGTTATTAGTGACCTTTAATACTCGCTCCTTTATTCCGGGATGTTTTAAGTGTTTTGTCAGCAAGATAAAGGATGACAGCTAAACTTCTCCCACTGGTAGTTAATGTGTAATGTTCACTCACGGCTGGATTGTCTCTGGTTATCAGCGTCTGTTCGCTCTCAAAATGAGCCGTGTAAATGGCTTTATATAGTTCACGAGGAGAGTAAAATAAAGTAAACTGGGACATGTTATTCCCAAATATTCTTCATACAGTGACTACCAGTAACATTTATAAACATTTGGGACCAAAAATGATTCCGACACTTTGAGCTGATCATGTTTTGCTGAAGTGTTTTGTCTTTAATTGCTAATGCTCTTTTTACACACAGACTGAACAAAATAATAATAATAATAATAATTCATTACATTTATATAGCGCTTTTCTCGCCACTCAAAGCATTTTACATAGAAGGGGGGGAATCTCCTCAACCAAAATGAAGCATTGCTTGGTGATTGGTTGAGCTAAACTGGTATTATCTAATTGTGTAGTTAAATTTAACAGCTGACAGATATTCAACATAATTCATGTGTGAGACAGTCTAACAGAAGGACGGACAAAACCAGTCAAATATCAACTGAGTTCTGCTCATATTTTATTACAATTTTCTAAACTATAGAGAATAAACTGATAATTTGACTGTATATTCTATTGAGTTTTTTTAAATAGCCTATTTGTTTATTTTTACACTTATCAGGTGTTTTAAAGATTGATCTTATTGAAAGAATTCACATTCATACATTTGGTAAACACTTTTATCCAAAGTGAGAATCTCAAATGAAAGATTGTAAGATTAATTGTGAAGGTGGTTTTAGTTTTTCTTCCTGAAATAAGTGATTAGGTTTATACGGTGGATCCTGAGATATACCAACTATATATATTTTTTTTTTTTATTTTCATTTTTCATGTTAAAGTTTAATAATTTTGTTGTCTTTGGCATTTTTATTTATTTCAATGTCTACATAGTTTTATATTTTATTTTTAGTTTATTTTAGTACTTAGTACTTCAGGTTTAACTAAATGAAACTGAGAAAAGGTAGATTAAATAAAATAAGCTTTATTTATACAGTCGTGTGAAAAAGAAAGGACACCCTATTGAATTTTATGGTTTTATGTATCAGGACATAATAAAAACTCATCCGGTCTTTTATGAACCTCAGATGAACAACAACACATGTCATATCACATAGTGTCATTATTAATTTCACAAAAATAATGAAGTGCGTTAATATCAGTCAGACGCTGATAATTACATGATTAAGTAAAATTATCAGAAGAAAATTGAATCAAATTATTCTTTTGACCAAATATTAATGTCGGAATTATGTTTGAATAATTCTAACTACTATATAAGTATTACAGGTTATGCTCTGCTGTGTGTTGAACTCTTGAACGAATATCTTTACTGCATCTTTAAACGCTAATCAATGTTCATTATCAAATCTGGTTTATTATTAAACTGGTATTGTTAAGAACAACAAGAACACATCATAAAAATACTGATAATACATTTACAATTACATGGACCTCTAATGCTTACCGTCACTGTACACTGACATGAACAACAGTATTATATGAGATAAAGCACACAATCCCCCAATAATTTATCTTAAATGAAATATTAGCTGATATAGGAGGAAAATTGATGGGGGAAAAATCAGATCAAATATTTTTCTTGCTCCTGACTTCCAGTTCGATGCGCATGAAGCCACAGCAAAGGCATCTGGGTAAACGGCTGTCATTAGTGTTAGACTGTGTGTAGATGTCAGTAATGGTTTGTGTATCTCCAAAACAATAAAATAGACACATGTGAACTCCACTTTGTGTATATACATACAAACAACAGCAACTGAAACAGTTCAATCACTTCAGTGCAAATCCCGTGTGTAAACTCGAGTACGTATCGATGGTTATTTCCTAACGCAGTGAAGGTCAAAGGTCAGGCCAGTATAAATCCCTCATGTGTGTGTGTGTGTGTGGTGTCCTCAGCTCCGGCTGTGACTGTCGGTCTCGTCGGGCTGTATCTGTATTTTGTCAGAGATGGAGTAGAGCGGCTGGGATGTGTCCTGGGATGAACAGCACCGGTTCCTGATGAGTTTGTACAGAGCCACGGCTGGGATCACCAGCGCTGGAATGCCGGACAGAATGAAGATGATCACGTAAATCCAGTCCGGGTACGAGCGCGTCGCCAGCAGAGGGAAGTTCTCCTGTCAATCACACACACACACACACACACACACTGGCCTTGATCAAACACTCACGTTCAGTTATTTGTCATCTTTATTTATGTCTAAGAGTAATAAATAAATAAATACATATTAATAATAAATAACTATATAAACAAATGAGTAATACATAAAGAGTAATAAATAAACTTGTAATGCATAAATAAGTGTAGTAAATATAAATAATAAATACATGAGTAATAAACAAATAATATGTGTTAAATGTAAATATGAGTAATACATATGAATAATATAATGTGTAAATAAATGAGTATTAAATACTCATTTATTTACATCTATGAATTATTCATATGTTAATCATATTTATGTATTAAACATTTATGTTTATTACTTATGTATTTATTATTCATATTTATTTATTACACTATTTATGTATTACAAGTTTATATATTATTGTTATTTATTTATTTCTCATTTATTTACATTAATGTATTCATATGTATTTATGTATTATTCGTATTTATTACTCATGTATTTATTATTCATATTTATTTATGACATTTATTTATGACTTATTCATATTTATCATACATTTATTTATTACTAATTTATTTACATTTATTGATTAATGTATTATTCATATTACTCATATTTATTTATCATATATTTTTGTATTACTCATTTATTAATTGGCTATTTATTTATTATTCATATGTATTACTCATATTTGTATATTTTTTATTGATGTTTTACACATGTATTTATCAGACACTATACACACTTTGTGATGTAAATGTGGCAGATTTTGACGATGGATAATTTTCATCAACTGTCACTGGATCACAGTTACTTCATTAATTAATTTCTGAAAACTAATTTAGAAAACACACCTAAAAGTATCTTTCTTTCTTTTCCTTTTTTAAAATAGCCAAAACTATTGCAGATTCTATGAGTTTGTCCAGAAATTAATAACTTAAATTTATATTTTTTTATCCCATTCAAATCTATTTCTTTATGTTTTACCATAGAAATAAAATGGTTATGGCAACCCTTGCTGACTTAGATTGATCTAAAGGCATTTTCAGAGCATGTGATTGGATACGGTGTGGTGCGGATGGGCACCGAGGGCCCTATTTTAACCATCTAAGTGCATGGTCTAAAGCGCATGGCGCAAGTTCACTTAGGGCGGTTCACTTAGTTAAACAACGGGAAAAATGGTCGGCGCTCCCGGCGCATGGTCTAAAAGGGTTGTCCCTATTCTCGTAATGAGTAATGGGTGTGTTTTGGGATTTACGTGCGTTAAACCAATCAGAGTCTCATCTCCCATTCCCTTTAAATGCCAGTTGCGCTCGCGCCATGGCGGATTCGCTATTACATAATGGAATTTGATACGCGTCTCCAGAGCCAATGCGCCTGAACACACCTCGTTCTCAGACCAGCAGCCCATGGGCGCACAAATAGACGCAAATGCATTTGCTATTTAAACAACGTGGCGAAGGACGTGAAAATGAAAACTGCGTCGGGCTGAAACTAGCATATAACACTTGCGTCGCGCTTGGCGCTGCATTGCGCCGGGTGTAAGATAGGGCCCGAAGTGTATAATTGCATATATATGAGTATATATGAGATGCACGTACCGACTCTGGGTCCCAGGCGATGTACGTCAGCTCTTTGCTCACAGTCGTGATTAAGTAGAACAGGAATATGACCAGAACTATGAGAGGACTGATCAGTCTCCAGGTGGCCTGCCAGAAGAAGTTGGGCTTGTGCCCGATCATGAACTCGATGTCGTCATTGAACCTGCGTTCAGAAGTCATGCACAGCGTCACAAACCAATCATCATCCAGCTGCAGTCGTGTGGCTTGGCATGCAAATCTCACTTGCCAACATTCATTTTTCCATGCATCCTTGCCATAGACTCACCTGTCAATCCCATAAATGTAAGAGACAGCCATCATCTCACAGAAGGCAATGATCAGTAAAGGAATCGATCCTGCAAAGCTGTCGAACAGAGCCAGCCAATAGTCACCAGAACCCTGAGCGAAGATGATCGCGAGACCAAAAGAGACCAAACACACCAGACCTGAAACACAATGAAAACATAGAAGATCCAGTAATTAGTTCAACGTCACCAAAAATAAATTTTTATGGAATATTGCAGTTTATTCTGGTGATTTATTGGTGAACAACATTAAATTCATGTTCCTTGTAATTTTGAATCAGAATACCCCCCCCCCCCCCCCCCCCCCCCATCCATTGAATTGAACCATCCAATCAATTCCCACAGACAAAATCAAGCCCCGCCCACATTTGTTCTTGTTCTAGAAGAGTCTCACTTGATTTACAGTCAAACCAAAAACTATTCACACACCAGATATAATTTTTGATATTTCTTCACTAGTGTGTGCAGGACACTATAGTTCATTTCTGTAAGTGAGAAGAGCAAAAGAAAGTAAACTGTGACATATTATACCCAAATATTCTTCATACAGTGACTACCAGTAACATTTATACAAAATTTGGGACCAAAAATGATTCGGACACTTTGAGCTGATCATGTTTTGCTGAAGTGTTTTGTCTTTAATTGCTAATGCTCTTTTTACACACAGACTGAACACAATGAAGCATTGCTTGGTGATTGGTTGAGCTAAACTGGTATTATCTAATTGTGTAGTTAAATTTAACAGCTGACAGATATTCAACATAATTCATGTGTGAGACAGTCTAACAGAAGGACGGACAAAACCAGTCAAATATCAACTGATCTGATAACTCTGAACTATAATGTTCTAAACTATAGTGAATAAACTGTGATAATGTGAGAAATGTTGAAGGTGTCTGAATATATTTTGGTTTGACTGTAAGACAAGCACTACTTCCGTTTCATGCCGACTTCATTTTGTGTACATGTACCTGTGTAAACCTCCTTCGGCCACTTCTTTGGGAGGATATTGAGGTCCTGGAGAGGAGCGACGACACCTTCAACACTCCCGAACATGGTGGACAGTCCCAAACAGAAGAGCATGATGAAGAACAGCACGGACCAGATTGGAGAGATGGGCATCTTGGTGATGGCCTCGGTGAACACGATGAAGGCCAAGCCGGTTCCCTCGACGCCCTGCGACAGTAAAGTAAAGTTAAGTAAAACCCTTATTAAAACAGCCATATTTATGAATATTAAGTGTAGCGTCAGTTCTGGCAGGTCACGTTAGTCAAGCTCTCATCGGTGACTCTCAGCTGATGCGTCTACCTATAGGAATACGACGCCCATCACTGTATACATATATACAGCTCCTTCAGTATTATCAGCAGATATCGCGTTTCTCAGGAGCTCATTACCCTCCTCCATCCCCAGCTCCTCTCGTTTCTCAGGAGATAATTACCCTCCTCCATCCCCAGCTCCACTCGTTTCTCAGGAGATAATTACCCTCCTCCATCCCCAGCTCCACTCGTTTCTCAGGAGATAATTACCCTCCTCCATCCCCAGCTCCACTCGTTTCTCAGGAGATAATTACCCTCCTCCATCCCCAGCTCCACTCGTTTCTCAGGAGATAATTACCCTCCTCCATCCCCAGCTCCACTCGTTTCTCAGGAGATAATTACCCTCCTCCATCCCCAGCTCCTCTCGTTTCTCAGGAGATAATTACCCTCCTCCATCCCCAGCTCCTCTCGTTTCTCAGGAGATAATTACCCTCCTCCATCCCCAGCTCCACTCGTTTCTCAGGAGATAATTACCCTCCTCCATCCCCAGCTCTACTCGTTTCTCAGGAGATAATTACCCTCCTCCCTCCCCAGCTCTTCTTGTTTCTCAGGAGCGGATTACCCTCCTCCATCCCCAGCTCCACTCGTTTCTCAGGAGATAATTACCCTCCTCCATCCCCAGCTCCACTCGTTTCTCAGGAGATAATTACCCTCCTCCCTCCCCAGCTCCTCTCGTTTCTCAGGAGATAATTACCCTCCTCCATCCCCAGCTCCACTCGTTTCTCAGGAGATAATTACCCTCCTCCATCCCCAGCTCTACTCGTTTCTCAGGAGATAATTACCCTCCTCCATCCCCAGCTCCACTCGTTTCTCAGGAGCTGATTACCCTCCTCCATCCCCAGCTCTACTCGTTTCTCAGGAGATAATTACCCTCCTCCCTCCCCAGCTCCTCTCGTTTCTCATGAGATAATTACCCTCCTCCCTCCCCAGCTCCTCTCGTTTCTCATGAGATAATTACCCTCCTCCCTCACCAGCTCCACTCATTTCTCATGAGATAATTACCCTCCTCCCTCCCCAGCTCCTCTCGTTCCTCATAAGATAATTACCCTCCTCCATCCCCAGCTCCTCTCGTTCCTCATGAGATAATTACCCTCCTCCCTCCCCAGCTCCTCTCGTTTCTCATGAGATAATTACCCTCCTCCCACCCCAGCTCCTCTCGTTTCTCAGGAGATAATTACCCTCCTCCCTCCCCAGCTCCTCTCGTTTCTCAGGAGATAATTACCCTCCTCCCTCCCCAGCTCCTCTCGTTCCTCATGAGATAATTACCCTCCTCCATCCCCAGCTCCTCTCGTTCCTCATGAGATAATTACCCTCCTCCCTCCCCAGCTCCTCTCGTTTCTCAGGAGATAATTACCCTCCTCCCTCCCCAGCTCCTCTCATTTCTCAGGAGATAATTACCCTCCTCCCTCCCCAGCTCCTCTCGTTTCTCAGGAGATAATTACCGTCCTCCATCCCCAGCTCCACTCGTTTCTCAGGAGATAATTACCCCCCTCCATCCCCAGCTCCTCTCGTTTCTCAGGAGATAATTACCCTCCTCCATCCCCAGCTCCTCTCGTTTCTCAGGAGATAATTACCCTCCTCCATCCCCAGCTCCACTCGTTTCTCAGGAGATAATTACCCTCCTCCATCCCCAGCTCCTCTCCTTTCTCATCAAGCGTAGCGTTAGTTCTGGCAGGTCACGTTAGTCAAGCTCGCGTCAGCTGACTATCAGCTGATCCACATCTACCTATAGGAATACGACGCCTATCACCGTATACATATATAAGCTGCTTCAGTATTATCAGCAACTATCGCGTTTCTCAGGAGCGAATTAAATGGCGAAATTCGGCAGGCAAACAACATCATCTCACAAGGAATCGTGCAATCGGGAATTTAGCAAGAGGAATTCTTTCCCCACAAGGATTTCACCTCAGATTCATCTTAAACTTGAACACGAGATTTGCCGCATTGATCATAAGTTCCCTGATTTGGAAGTGACCTTGCTGCTCGCATCGCTGCATTATTGACACAGGACTCGATGTGATTCATTCTCCATTCATCTCTGAAAGTCTTCACAAAGCTAAGCTAAGTCCTTTTTTGCTCATTGCTCAAATCTATCAGGGTTTTGGCAACATGCTTGTTGCTAATGCTATACGTGTGGCTTGGGCTAATCTAACTTAGTCGTTTTCATTAAAATGCTCTTTCTAGGCTTACGCGATCATATTGGCTATGTGCGTTACTATGTGTTGTCATTGGCAACTGATCGCGTTGCACAGGCTGTGCTTTTAGCACTATGCAGCACAGATTCAAGCAGCTGCTTGATATGAATTAACAATTCATGGTGCAAACGGAAATATTCTGCTGTGGCACAGCTTTAAAAAAGACAGTAAACAGTCACAATTCAGTTGAGTCACTTCGGACACGCTTGGTCTATCTAGTTCTTGGAAACACGTCGTTCTTAAAGCTACAGTGTATTGTATACCGTGCTTGCATTTGAATGCATTCTTATATTTCTTTTATTTTTAAGAGCTTGCATTTTTATAGGCTGATATTCAACATGGTTCTATATTTAAGCTGTGTAACTTATATTAAGTAAAAATAAATAAAAAAATAAAAAAAAAGTGATTGAAACACTGCTTGTTCTAAGGCTAGGCCTATCTAGTGGCTATTTGAAAACTGCTTGCATTAAAAGCTGTCACTTGCTATTGGGAACATGGTTGTTGAACTTTTAAGGTTATTTAGCCCAGTCGTTATTTGGAACATGACGTGTTTTAGGCTTATATCTGGTGTCATTGTGTCACATGCTATGCTAAGCTTATCAGGTATCAGCAATATGCTGTCTTTTCAGCAACACTGCTATAGCGCATACTGTCCTCAGCGCATGCCGAAGTGCTCAAGCGTTGTTTTATGCTTATCTGGTTGTATTGGAAAATGCTCGTTCTTTATTCTATTCGATTATTGCAACGTGCTGCTTTAAAGTTACCACATGCTTGTGGCTAAAGCTATCTAGATATCAGTAACATACTTGGTACACAGTACATTCACCGCAGGGGTCTGGTATTCAACACTAACAACACCATAGTTTGATGGTCCTGTAAAGGAGTGTGAAATCATGGGAGTCGTCATCTTCACCTCCACAGCCGATGGAATCCGTAGGACGGGAGCAGGAATCATGTTCATGACTGAGGAAGCACACTGTATTCATAGCTTAGCTGCGCACTGCATATGACTCGAGCTAGAGGATGTATGCTTCTCCGATCGGACTACACTAGGTTTAATACTAGTCCTATGGTTATACAACATGCTAGTTGTATCAGTTTGGTTGCTGCTAGTCTGAGCTATTGCTGTAGGGTGTATGCTGTAGGGTGTATGCGGGGGCAGTCATGGCCTAGTGGTTAGGGAGTTGAACTGGTAACCCAAAGGTTGCTGGTTCGATTCCAGAACCGGTGGGAAATGACTGAGGTGCCCTTGAGCAAGGCACCTAACCCCTAATCGCTCCCCGGGCGCCACACAAAGGCTGCCCGCTGCTCTGGGTGTGTGTATCCACGTTTGCAGTGTGTGTGTGTTAACTACGCACTACTCTGCTCCTAATGTGTGTGCATTAACTTGGATGGGTTAAATGCAGAGGTCAAATTCCAAGTATGGGTTACCATACTTGGCCGTCACGTGTCACTTTCACTTTCACTTTCACTTTCCCCTGCCAAATTACACCAGTTTTAGCAATGGTTCTGCGATTTACACAATATGCTTGTTGTATCAGTTGTTGCTGCTGCTCGGGGTGTAAGCTTCCCCCAATAGATCCCGTACAATGGTTAAATTGGCTACAGCAACACGCTTGTTGCAATGCGTTTTGCTTGCTCCAGTGTGGGGAGATGTTAAAAATCAAATAACAAAAACAATTTTGTTTTCTACAGAAGTAAACTACATCCAAGTATAACAAGGTCATGATGTCATTTACAGTCGTCACTCAACGAAACTGGAACTGGACTGCGGATATACAACAAGCAGCAGCTGATACATTTTTGATATCACAATTTTCACTTTTTCATTTCAGGTGGTATGTCATTCATTGCAATATGCATGTTTACTGCTAAGCATTTCGGGTATTGACAACATGCTTGTTGCTATGGCTTATGCGGGTATTGGCATCATACTCGTTTAGGTCATCTAGGTAAGGGCAACATACTTGTTGCTTAAGGCTTTCCAGTATTGTTGGTAACATGCTGTTGCTCAAGCTTTTCAGGTATTGGCAACATGCTTGTTGCCCTGGCTCACTCACGTAACTATAAAGCATCCAGATTGCGCTGTCAGTTGGTTTTGGGGGATATTGGCATATGGTTGTGTTTTGGGGGGTTATTGCTGCTCTCCCTGCTCTTATCCATGCTAGGCTGCATGGATGCGCAGGGAGTTCTCGCCCAGAACGGAACCATACCGCCAATCCAAATTGTATGCTAATTGTCAATCATATATGACGATAGTGGTCCTGACAGAAATCAAGCGTGGCGTTAGTTCTGGCAGGTCACGTTAGTCAAGCTCGCGTCAGCTGACTATCAGCTGATCCACATCTACCTATAGGAATACGACGCCTATCACCGTATACATATATAAGCTGCTTCAGTATTATCAGCAACCATCGCGTTTCTCAGGAGCGAATTACCCTCCTCCATCCCCAGCTCCTCCTCTCGTCAGTCAGGATTTGGCATTCTGATTCCCTTCGAATCAGAATAAATTCTCAAATTATGTCGTACTTTAAAATCTTGAATTAATGATATCTGCAATACATTCATGTTGGTTCAGTTCTGTTTACCCCAAGGGGGGTTATTGCTGCTCTCCCTGCTCTTATCCATGCTAGGCTGCATGGATGCGCAGGGAGTTCTCGCCCAGAACGGAACCATACCGCCAATCCAAATTGTATGCTAATTGTCAATCATATATGACGATAGTGGTCCTGACAGAAATGAGATAATTACCCTTCTCCCTCCCCAGCTCCTCTCGTTTCTCAGGAGATAATTACCCTCCTCCATCCCCAGCTCCTCTCATTTCTCATGAGATAATTACCCTCCTCCCTCCCCAGCTCCTCTCGTTTCTCAGGAGCTGATTACTAGGGTTGGGTATGGTTTCATTTTTAGCGATTCCGATTCTGCTTATCGAATCCGGTTCTTATCGATTCTTGTTTCCGATTCCAATATTTTTTGGAGGGAGAAAAAAGGGCAAATACTTGAAGAATAAATATTTCTACCTTTTATTCTTGCCAATTTTAAGCAATAACCAATAAAATGGGTAAAGTGAAAGAAGTCTCTTCATATATAGGTGTTGATTACATTATTACTCCAGTAGGTGGCAAAAATCGACTGGTTTTTTTTCATTGAATTATTTATTCAAGAAGACTCGAGAGATTTGTTTAAAAACGGTGAATCATTAATTAATTAAACAAGTAGCCTATTTATGAAACACAAGTATTAATTATTCAAACGAGTTAAAAAAAAAAAAGACTATTAGACTAAACATGTTATTCTGAGTAGTTGTCTGATGTATGTAATCGTGATCTCCATTTTAAACAAAATAAAAATGATTGATTGATGATTTTAAGCCACAGTGTATTAGTGTAACTGAATTAGGGACCGTGCACATATCGCGTCTAAAAATGCATGGAAAAGCACGGCCGCGCCGCATTCTCCTCCTTTCCACAAGCGCTTGCGCTCCCGTGGCGTCTGTCATTGCTATGCAACTATGAACTGCGCTCTCCATGATGACGACGAGGAAGTATCAGCAAAGGATGAATTCATTTATAGCCCTTGCATTAGCTTTACTAGGCTACTAGATATATTTATGGAGATGAGAAATAAAAACCCGCCCTGTTCAGCTGTTCGGCCGAGCCTTCGATGTTACAGAAAGGTTGGGTGTTTTTTGTCACATGACCTGCGCACCGCTTGCGGCATTCTGAAAAGTTGAGATGTTTTCATCTCGCCGAGGCATAGGCGCGCCTGCAAAAACGGGTGCCACGCACCGCATGTTCGTCGCGCCCACGTCGCTTCTATTATGAACGTGCTTGCCGCAAATAACGAATTTGCAACTGTCCCAAAGTCAGGAATCGATAAGAGGAATCGTAATACGTGCGTCTTATCGAATACCCGGTTTTTGGAAATTTGTTACCGGTTCTAAAATGGAACCGGTTCTCGATACCCAACCCTACTGATTACCCTCCTCCATCCCCAGCTCCTCTCGTTTCTCAGGAGCGAATTACCCTCCTCCCTCCCCAGCTCCTCTCGTTTCTCAGGAGCGAATTACCCTCCTCCATCCCCAGCTCCTCTCGTTTCTCATGAGATAATTACCCTCCTCCATCCCCAGCTCCTCTCGTTTCTCAGGAGCGGATTACCCTCCTCCATCCCCAGCTCCTCTCGTTTCTCAGGAGCGGATTACCTTCCTCCATCCCCAGCTCCTCTCGTTTCTCATGAGATAATTACCCTCCTCCATCCCCAGCTCCTCTCGTTTCTCAGGAGTGGATTACCCTCCTCCATCCCCAGCTCCTCTCGTTTCTCATGAGATAATTACCTTCCTCCCTCCCCAGCTCCTCCTGTTTCTCAGGAGCGGATTACCCTCCTCCATCCCCAGCTCCTCTCGTTTCTCATGAGATAATTACCTTCCTCCCTCCCCAGCTCCTCTTGTTTCTCAGGAGTAGATTACCCTCCTCCATCCCCAGCTCCTCTCGTTTCTCAGGAGCGGATTACCCTCCTCCATCCCCAGCTCCTCTCGTTTCTCAGGAGCTATTACCTTCCTCCCTCCCCAGCTCCTCTTGTTTCTCAGGAGTGGATTACCCTCCTCCATCTCCAGCTCCTCTCGTTTCTCAGGAGCGGATTACCCTGCTCCATCCCCAGCTCCTCTCGTTTCTCAGGAGTGGATTACCCTCCTCCATCCCCAGCTCCTCTCGTTTCTCAGGAGCGGATTACCCTCCTCCATCCCCAGCTCCTCTCGTTTCTCAGGAGCTGATTACCCTCCTCCATCCCCAGCTCTTCTCGTTTCTCAGGAGCTATTACCTTCCTCCCTCCCCAGCTCCTCTTGTTTCTCAGGAGTGGATTACCCTCCTCCATCCCCAGCTCCTCTTGTTTCTCAGGAGCGGATTACCCTCCTCCATCCCCAGCTCCTCTCGTTTCTCATGAGATAATTACCCTCCTCCATCCCCAGCTCCTCTCGTTTCTCAGGAGCGGATTACCCTCCTCCCTCCCCAGCTCTTCTTGTTTCTCAGAAGTGGATTACCCTCCTCCATCTCCAGCTCCTCTTGTTTCACAGGAGTGGATTACCCTCCTCCCTCCCCAGCTCCTCTTGTTTCTCAGGAGCGGATTACCCTCCTCCCTCCCCAGCTCCTCTTGTTTCTCAGGAGTGGATTACCCTCCTCCATCTCCAGCTCCTCTCGTTTCTCAGGAGCGGATTACCCTCCTCCATCTCCAGCTCTTCTTGTTTCTCAGGAGTGGATTACCCTCCTCCATCTCCAGCTCCTCTCGTTTCTCATGAGATAATTACCCTCCTCCATCCCCAGCTCCTCTCGTTTCTCAGGAGCGGATTACCCTCCTCCCTCCCCAGCTCTTCTTGTTTCTCAGGAGTGGATTACCCTCCTCCATCTCCAGCTCCTCTTGTTTCTCAGGAGTGGATTACCCTCCTCCCTCCCCAGCTCCTCTTGTTTCTCAGGAGCGGATTACCCTCCTCCCTCCCCAGCTCCTCTTGTTTCTCAGGAGTGGATTACCCTCCTCCATCCCCAGCTCCTCTCGTTTCACAGGCGATAATTACACTCCTGCCTCCCCAGCTCCTCTCGTTTCTCAGGAGCTGATTACCCTCCTCCCTCCCCCCAGCTCCTCTCGTTTCTCAGGAGCTGATTACCCTCCTCCCTCCCCCCAGCTCCTCTCGTTTCTCAGGAGCGGATTACCCTCCTACATCCCCAGCTCCTCCTGTCTCAGTCAGGATTCGGCATTCTGATTCCCCTTGAATCAGAATAAATTCTCGAATTATGTTGTACTTTAAAATCTTGAATTAATGATATCTACAATACATTCATGTTGCTCCTGAATGACGGCTGGTGTTGTGAAACACACACACACACACACACACACACACACACACACACACACACACACACACACACACACACACACACACACACACCTGACTGAGGAAGGTCTGCATGTCGCACGTCTTGAGCTGGAGCTCCTGAATGACGGCTGGTGTCGTGTTGTTGAGATGCTGAAGAACACTGTTATAGTTGCTCTCTGTGACGTTTCCCTCCGGCAGATCAAACGTGTTCATCAGAGCCAGGATGTTACTGTCAAGAAACAAAAGCACAAACAAATTAGAAAACGATAAAAATATAAAATTACATATTTTAATGTTTATTAATTTTCTTGTTTATTCTTAATATCATTTTTTTTAAACAAAAATGTATGAAAAAATATATACATAAAATATACAATAACTGTATATAAAGCCTATAACAAAATATATTATATATAATGTGTTTGTGTGTTCACATTCATGTATATGATTTATAATTATTTTAATATGTATTTCAAAATATGTATATTATTAAAAAAATATCAAATGTATTATAATCTATATGTATACTTATTTAAATATATATTTCATATATTTATTTTAAAATGTATTAAATATATATTAAGTAAAAATATAAAATATATTGTAAACTGTTTAATGTTTATTAAATATATTAATTTTATATTTATCAAATGTTTATTTAAAATACATATGTATATACAATTCAACAATATATATTAAATAATATAACAACATATGTATTAATATAATTAATATATTTTATTAAATATATATATTTCTTTATTTTTAAATATAAAAAATAAAAATATCAAATATATTGAAATCTATGCAATTTATTAAATATATGCATTTTATTTTTGAAATATATTAAAAATGTAAAGTTAAATTAAAAAGTAAATATGGACTCCTTTTAACTGTGGGCACTATAAACTGTTGTTCATTAATAAACTTTTCTTTTTTTTCTTTGTTTTCTACAGAGAAAACAACAGTGTACAGATTTGGAATGTCATGGAATGTCAAATAATGCCGACTATTATATTTTGGTGAACTATTCCAGTACAGTTGTGTGTATAATGTCAGATCTGCCCCTGCTGTGGTTATCTCTGATGAACAGTGTGGTTCTGAGAGAGATGCTCATGTACCCGTTCAGACAGTCGTCAAACCTCTCGGTGGCCCTGAAGCCGATGATGGAGTAAATCACGATGGCGGCGTAGACCGACGTGAAGCCGTTTATCACAGAGATGATGACGGCGTCCTGCTCACAGTTATTACTGCAGACATACAGGAGAACATGTTAGCGAGCAGGGTTTCAAATGAACCTTTTCACTCACCGGTCAATTTGGCTACACAAATTTTATGTTACCAGCCATTCAGAACTTCTACTAGCTATTATTTTCATTTCTTATTCAAACAAAATCATGTCATCTAGCTTCTCCTCTCTTCCTCTTTCATCCTCATCCTTTTCACCAAAAATGTATTTTTGACAGATCAATACAGTACAAAGAACATAAAGAAATGTAGGATTTTAACCAAATGCTTTTTAATCTTCGCTTTTGCTTTAATGCAAATGAACAAGCACAGTTATGTGTAGTGTAGTGACGTGTGTGTTCAAGTAAGCCAGATATGAGCAGATTCTGTGCAATACACTGTATTTAATATATCATGATGAATCACGAGTATTTGCACTCAATCTGCACAGATTTAACTTACAAGAACTTCCCCAGCAAACTGAGTAAATACAATAACCCGCCAGATTGGCTCGTGATTTACTTACTTTACTTTATACTTTATTGTCCCATTTCTGGGAAATTTGTCTTGGACAGCATGACATGGCCAGTACACAACTTCGATCACACACAACACAGTACATACAATAACATGCAATGATAAGAGAATAGCAACTTTTCAGCATTTGCCGCCACTGTTGATTTTTACCCACATTTGGCGGGTGTTCATTTCAAACCCTGTTTGCAACGTCATCTTACTGACACAAACTCACTGCTTTACTTTACAGCTGTGAAGAATAAAGAGCTGACGAGACTCACTGCACAGAGTTATAGCTGGAGAATGAGATGAGTCCTCCAAACGCCAGAGAGAAGGAGTAAAACACCTGAGCTCCAGCGTCCAGCCACGTCGCCGGATTCATCAGCTCGTCCAGCTGAACGAGACACCATCCGTGAGGAAACAGCATTCATACACTTACATCATTCATACAGACCTGCAGTCACAGCTGGATTCGCCTACACTTTAAGTTAATGTTAACCAGCATTAAATTGTTAAATATTGACAAAATATTAGAAAGGCTGAATCAAAGTGAATAACAATAAACAATAAGTAGGACAATCTCTTTAGAACTGGAGAAATGTGCTCGATAGAAGGAAGTAAATGATGAATAGAAGCGGGCCCAAGACCGAACCCTGAGGAACACCCCGGGTTACTTTAGATGATTTTGATCGGAAATGTTTAAGTTGAACTGAGTGTGACCCGAGAGATCATCTAAATCAAGACAGGGGTGCCAGTAATCCCAACAGTGTGTGTTTTTGTCATTTTTAATAGCTCTATATATTTTTTATAATTTTTTATTTCAGTTTGAGTCATTTTGTTGCTTTTGTTATTTTTATTAGTTATTGTTTTTTAAAGGTTCTATCTAGTTATTATTCATTTTTAGTTATTTTAGTTCAAGTTAAACTACAGGTAAGTGAAAATGAGAAATGTTACTTTGGCAGCTAGCTGAAAACAAATAAGTGAATTTTTTTAAATATTTTATTTTAGCTTAGTTAAGCTTTATTTAATTTTATGTAACTAAAGTGCTTCTTTATGGTTTAAGTTTTATTTTAACTATAATAACCCTGTCTACAATAGATAAATAATTAAAATGACTTGGTTCACATCAACCAAAAAGTAAAGTTAAGTCAATCGGTGTCAATTTTGATTTCATGATGATGATTTCCGGAGCTCGACAGCTGTAGCCGGTGTGAAAGAACAGCCCAGATGCTGGAAAACATCTGTATTTATGCAGGAAAAGAGTCAATGATGAAACAATATCATTTGAATGATTTTCTTTCTTCACTAAAGAATATCGGTAACACTTTACAATAAGGTTCATTAGTTAACATTAGTTAATATACTAACTAACATGAACTAACCATGAGCAATACATTTGTTACTGTATTTGTTAATCTTTGTTAATGTTAGTTAATAAAAATACAGCCATTCATTGTTTGTTCATGTTAGTTCACAGTGCATTAACTAACGTTAACAAGATTTTATTCATGTATTAGTAAATGTTGAAATTACATTAACTTAGATTAATACGTGCAGTTCATTATTAGTTCATGTTAACTAATGTAGTTAACTAATGTTAACTAACGAACCTTATTGTAAAGTGTTAGAATGTCTGAGCTGCAGTTTTCCACACAACCCAAGTGTAAAGTGAACGTACGTCTGGAGTGAAGAGGAACTTGATTCCGCTCACAGAGCCTTTGAGCGTCAGTCCTCTGATGAGGAAGATGGTCAGGACCAGGTACGGTAACGTGGATGTCACGTACACAGCCTAGAGAGATAGAAACCACACCATCAGTATCCGAACACAGAGCCTGAAACATGAAAACCTGACATTTATTAAAACCCTTCTGCCGTGCTGAAAATCCTTTGCCTAATTTTGTGTTCTTTTAAATTGCTTGCAAATGTCATTATGCTATATTATCACCAAATATTGAATTAAATATTTGTATCAACTTGTTTTCTTTCTTTTCTGAGCTTATAGATCGTAGGCCTCGCTGATCTGAGAAAAATTCAAGTTCAGGGGCCGTATTCACAAAGAATTTTAAGGCTAAAAGTAGCTCCTAACTGGAGAATTTAGGAGCAACTCCTAAAAATAATGGGCGTGTCACTCGTAACTTTAGGACTCCTAATTTTTTTGACTAAGAGTAATTCACGAAGCATTTTAGCCCTAAAAGTAGCACCTAAGCCTGGGACAGCTTAAAAGAAGTCGAGAGGACTCCTAACTCAGTAAGACCTATTCACAAACCGCTTTTTGTGGCATTTCACGTTGCGATGTTTTGAAATGCGTATGCGGCGGCTACAGGAGCTGCCAATCGCGAGGGAACAATTTTGCATTGTAGGCATAACTAGGGATGCAATAACGCCACCAACAACAACCAAAACTAGGTTACTCATTGCATGTAAACTAATTGTAACGTTTCATTGTGAATCAAATTAAAATGTTCTTCTTTTTGCAAACGTAGGCAGAGGCATATAGTGACAGATTAATTCAATAATGTTGCAAAGATATTGCATCAATCCATATGTTTCATTAGGCTACTAGGCTATTTGTTTTGCCTTACTCTTTATTCATTTAGGCTATTTATTCAGTTATTCATCATCTTCCGTCCTTTGCACTACTTGTGTAGCGCACGCATTCTCAGACCTGTCACCTGTCACTCATCATCGTAGGGGAGGTGTTTGGAATCATTCCCGCGTTACAATCATCAGCCAATCAAGGTGGTCACTTCAGTCAAGCTCGTGCATGAGTAATGACGTCATCCATAGCAACGAAGACTCACTCTTAGTTTAGGAGTTGTCATTTTTCTTTACTAAGAGTAGGTCTGAAAGGCGTTGTGAATAACTTTTAAGAGAAAACTCCTAGCTAAAATCTTTTAGTGCGATTTAGGAGTACTCCTAGTGGTAAGATAAAATGCTTTGTGAATACGGCCCCAGATCAATGAGGCCTACGATCAATCAGATCCAAAAGAAACACAAAACCTATGATAACTGAAAGAAAACAAGCTGATGAAAATATTGAATTCAATATTTGGTGATAATATAGTGTAATGAGAGATTTATAAGCAGTTTTTTTGTTGGCGGGTCATTTTTGGCCCGTAACACCACGAGTTTAACAAGGTGGAGAGAGAAAAAAAGGTTTTGGGAAGTTGTTACACCCTATATGAGCAAAGTCAGTAAGTTTTAGTCCAATGCATTTGACATTAATCAGTATTTTTTTATCAGCTACGGTTCAAACTGACCTGAACACGAAGCACATTTCTCATTTAAAAATACTCATGTCGTTCAATAGAAAAAAAATACTAAAATTATTTGAAATTAATTCACAAAATTTCATGCAGTAATAATTTTTTTTATTTCTGCATTTAATGAAATATGCTTTTTTTGTCTGCAATTTTTCTAAACAATAGTCATTATTTTGGTTGTGAATGTACTTTAGTATCATGAAAATAATCTCGAAATGCAAAAAATCACATCCCCCCTGTGGGGAAAATCCAGCTTTTAATGTTGTTTATATGTTTATGTGGTGTGTTTAATATGCTTTAAGACAAACCATATGTAAATTCATAAGGCGACAGCATTGCTGAGTATTTCCTCCTTAAAACTGCAGTGAACCAAAGACAGTCTCAAAAACACGCTTTGAAATCGCTGGTGTTTCTGACGTCACAAACTACCTTGTAACCAATCAGATCAACGTGTGATCGTCAACCAGTGGATCTCTGAGCTGAGTGAGTGGGGGCGGGGCTCATTTGCATATTCATAGATCCGCATATACTAAATGAGGCAAGGGTGTCGAGTTACACTCAAGATATTTTTAAGCCATACATAATTTTTTTTTACTGCTTACCCAAAATCAATTACTAACCCTGAGGAGCGAATGAGCAGCGTAACATGTGAAACTAGATAACCCGAGGTCAACCCGAGGTCAACCAAGGCATATATCTGGGTGTGGATGTTCTGGTTAAGCATTAGCTAGCGCACAGACACCAACACTACAAAAAAAAGTCATAAAACTGATAATCGGAGGAAACTGATACGCGTCACATGTTTTACACTATTATAAAAAGAGCACAAAGGTCAGCTGTAAAGATACCAAACGCCACTAATGGGGTCCAAAACAACACGAAAGCCCACTGATCTTCCCTGTGTGGTTGAGAGTGATGTGACAGCAGTAAATGAGGTGTAAGTGTGATGGCCGTGAGCTTGCACCTTCCCGGTGGTCTCGATGCCTCTCAGACAGCAGACCCAGAGGAGGGTCCAGGCGCAGAACAAACACAAGACGATCCACCACTGCAGACCTCCAGAGTCCCCGATCACCGGCGTCGTGTTCAGAGTCTCTCTGTACCAGAAATAATCCACCGGAGAGCTGCGCTCGCACTCCGACACAAACCCTGCTCACACACACACACACACACCTGGATCTGTAAATCTGCCTGTGTCAAACCTTACAGCCATGCTTCAAAATCATTTGTGACCATAGATATCGGTGACACTGAAAGCTGAATAAATAAGCTTTCCATTGATGTGTGGTTTGTTAGGATAGAACAATATTTGGCCGAGATACTATCTGAAAATCTCGAATCTGAGGGTGCAAAAAAATCTAAACTTTGAGAAAATCTCCTTTAAAGTTGTGCTATTGTGCTGCATTCACTCACAAAAGTACATGTTTTATATATTTATGGTAGGAAATTTACTAAATATCTTCATGGAACATGATCTTTACTTAATATCCTAATGATTTTTGGCATACAAGAAAAATCTATAATTTTTACCCATACAATGTATTGTTGGATATTGCCACAGATATACCCGTGCGACTCGAGACTGGTCACGTGATCCAGGGTCACATATCATCAAGATTGAACAGACATTACATTACAGGCATGCAACATGCAAGAATAAAACATTTCAGAACGCAAACTTATTTTGCTTCATCAGTCAAAGTGTCTTTATTTAAGAATGTTTAGATATTTGTACTGGAAAACAAAACAAAAAATAGTGAGCAAGATATATACATTATTATATTTTTTTGCCATGTAAAACATTTAGCTTTTTATTTGGCGGGTTGTCTGTGGTAGTTGTGTGTGCAGTCAGGTGACCCGTACCTGTCCGGTTCTCATTGACGGGACACTGACTCCAGGGTAAAGGGTCCTGGAACGAGTTGAAGAAGTACCACATGACCCAGGCAATGATGGTGTTGTAGTACATGCCCACCATGAAGGACACCAGCATAGAGGCGATACCTGAGGGCGAGAATCACCTTTAACACCTGATCATGTCATGTGCGAGTTCACATTGACCTGCACTGTCTTGCATTATGGTTGATTATGATTTCACAGTTAGTGTGTAATGTCGCTGTTTGAGCATAAACAACATCTGCAAAGTTACAATGCTCAAAGTTCAAAGCAAAGGGAGATAGGGACACACACAAAAACGGTGCGTTTTTGCTCACCCTCAAAAACTGACAACTTTAACATGCTATATAAAAATATCTGTGGGGTATTTTGAGCTAAAACTTCACACACACACTCTGGGGACATCAGAGACTTATTTTACATCTTGTGAAAGGGCATTATACCTCCCCTTTAACACTCACCGACTCCAGTGACAACATCTTTTGTCGGCCACCGTAACTTCTGTTGGGTGCAATTCGCAACCTCACCACTAGATGCCGCTAAAACTTACACACTGCACCTTTAACATTGAGTGTCTTGCTTTAACACTCACCGACTCCAGTGAGATACGGGTTGATGGAGCTCCAGACGCCGACGCTGCCCTTCCTCAGTCTCTGTCCGATGGCAAACTCCAGATGCAGGAGCGGGATTCCCTCCAGAACCAGGAGGATCAGGAACGGGATCATAAACGCTCCTGGAAAACAGTCGGTCAGATCATTTATTTTCAGCAGCATAAACTCCTGTAATCCATTTTATGGCACACAATTTCCTTTATGGTGATTATAGTTATTTTAAATGATCCCTATTGAAGTTGAAATTGCAAAAGCAACATCAAATCAAACTCTAGAACCGAACTGAATTTTCTATTTGAACTTTTTATTGATGATTTTCAATCAGAGAGTTACTAAAAGAAAGACAATACAGTATTTGTTTCAACATAAATCCAGCTGAAATTAAGCAAAAACATTGGACCTAATTGATTTTTCTGTCCATGTTCTTGCGTTTTGTTTTGTATTGCGTACTGTAGATAAGTATAGTGTAACGAGTGTAATCGCTGTGTCATTCTGCAGCAGCTGTTTTAGAAAAAAAAATGATTACATCAAACATCTGAGCGTTTGACTTTTATCAGCTCGAAGCTTCGAAAGTCCACATGATGATGAAGATAACCTGAGCTGAAGGTGAAGCTCGTCACTTCATGTATGATCATCATGATCATGCGCTTTCATATCTCAGATTTCTGTTCCTGTATGTTTCATTGACGTCTCAGATGTTGGAGAACCTGACACAAACAGCTGTCCTACAGTAAGAGTATAGACATATAAAACCAACGTGAAGAAGCTCATGTTTGAGTTCATATGGAGATCTATAACTTTTGATTGCAGACCTAACCTGAAACCAATCTGAGTACAGTTTAAGACAGTTGAGATCTCTTCCCTTTCCCGCAGTTTGAGCCGCATCGGTTGTTGAGCTGTCGGGAATACTGGTTCCAATTCAGGAATCGAATACTTGAGGTCAGGAATCGAATACTTGTTATAAAATAAACATTTCTTGTTCTAAATGTTTTTTCTTATCGATTCCTTTGTGAGCATTTCAATATGACTTTAAAGCATTCAAGCGAGAGACTCGCTGTTTTCTGTTTTCAGGCGTGTGTGTATCAGTATATTGGATCAGTGCAGCTCTTAAAGTGACAGCAGCCTAATATTCCTGCTGCCGTCTCTATAATAACACTAATATTCCTGCTGCCGACTGTAGACTTGGAATCAAGCCTTTTCCCCGTTATTATCTGATTCACAGGACCGGACACCAGTTATCTTGCCAAGAAAAATCTTTATTCTTACATGTCAGGAGAGAAACTCTGCTAAGATGTTATAATTACGCCAGGTCTATGCGTTCCCGTGTTTCTCTGCCGTAGTACAGTAAGATTGAGCTTATATACACCACTGAGGGACTTTCGACGTCCTTGTAAGGTAGAAAAAACATATTGTTTAAAGATGAGACGTATATGCTGATGCTTACACATGTACAATCCACTTTCCACATTAAGAAACTATTGAAACTATGATAAGCGTTCTGTCCTGAACACATGACCATGCTCATATTCAGTTATAGTCATAGCGCTACCTGCTGGCAACAGGAAGTGACATGTTTAACACTGTTGTGGACTCCTTATAGCATAAAAAAAAGCCAGCAAGTGCTAAACATGCTAACAACATACTAGAAACATGCTAAAACATGCTAGCAAACACTTAGCTAAGAGCTAAAGCATGCTATTAATGCAATTAAATAGGAATTTTCTGTAACTCAGCCATGGAATGTCCAATCTGCCCCAAACTTACTATGTAACATGCTAGAAACATGTTAAAACATGCTAGCAACACTTAGCTAAGTGCTAAAGCAAGCTAGAAATGATAAAGGAAGTTGTTGTAACTTAAGCATACAATGTCCAATCTGCCCCAAACCAAGAGTCCTGCCCTGAACACATCTACATGGCGATATTCAGTTATAGTCATAGCGCCACCTACTGGCAACAGGAAGTGACATGGTTACCCTGTAATCCAGTACTAGCCACATACTAAAATATGCCATTGTGTTCTAAACATGCTAGAAACATAATAAACATGCTAGCAAATACTTAGCTGAGTGATAAAGTATGCAATTATCACCATAATAAAGGACATTTTTGTAACTAACTTTGACATAACTCCCGACTGAGCCTGGGTTCTCCCAAGGTTTTTTTTCTCCATTAGGTCACCTGATGGAGTTTTAGGACACCATTAGGTCACTTGATGGAGTTTTTCGGTTCCTTGCCACTGTTGCCTTTGGCTTGCTCAGTTGGGGATATTTTGGGGATATTTAATTTAATTTTATCAATCAATAAATTCCTCTTGAAACAAACTTTGTTGTATTATTTTAATTTAATACTGTGAAGCTGCTTTGATGCAATCTGTATTGTGAAAAGTGCTATACAAATAAACTTGACTTGACTTGAGTTGACATACTCCTCCTATATTTACCTACTTAAATGCACATTACTGCGCATGCTCTGTCTTTCTAAAGCCACTGGGTGGCGGTGGCACGGGTGTGAGGGCCCTTTCATCGCTGCTTGCAGCTTTAATTATTTCTCTATATTTGTAATGGTCACCAGCTGGAGTGCCCTTGAGAGCCACCAGAGGGCACTACACATCAGACTATTGTCATTCCCTCACAAACTACATTTCCCATAACTCACTGCCCGGACTCTTCATCCATTACCACATACACCTGTGTCTCATTACATTGTTTAGTTCACCCCATATAAGCCTGGTTTTCTCATTCATTCTCTGCAAAGTCTTGTTTAGTGTTACACTGCAGTTCTGAGCATTCTCCCTGGTTTCATGTCTCTTGGTTTTTGGATTTCTTGCCTCTTGGTTTTTGGATTTCTTGCCTCTTGGTTTTTGGATTTCTTGCCTGTTCCGTGGATTAATCTTTTGCCCGTGTTCCCTGCCTTGTTTTGTTTGTTTGTATGGACTGCCTGCCTGTGTTTGACCCTGCCTGTACTTTGGATTACATCTTTGGAGTACCCTGTTCAATAAGTACTGCAGCATTTGGATCCTCAACCTTTGTGTCTCAGAGCAGTTCGTGACCATATTAAACTAGCAAACAGACACATGGAGACGTTCAGAAATTCTGAATGGAAACTTCCATTCAGTTTTAATAGCGAAATCAATCTGGTGTTCATTAGCAGTGGAAGCATCTGTCGCTCTCCTGAAGTTGAATTAATGTTTAACTATAATCGTTTTAAGTGGCTGCTTTCAGCCCATTACGAGCCTTTGGGTTTTATGAGGCGTGTTTATAGTGGATCCATCATATGCGTATGAAAACACACAGAATTACATCACTTCCATCTTTAAAAAGCTAACAAACATTGGTGTGTTTATGGGTTGTACTATTTTACTATTCCCAGAATCACTTTTAAACGAATTGCTTTTAATACATTGATATATTTACTAAATTTACAAGCCAATTTTTTTCTCTAAATCAAGTATTTTCATGCATCACTCCTTAAAAACTATCATAAAAATGTCTTAATGTCATTATATTACATGCAAAACATCAAATCAAGTGGCTTTGATGGTAAATGAAGCACAAAAACAACTGTTGTTGGGTTTGAAATGCTAAGATGTTGTGTTGAACATGAAGTCTGTCAGTGTTAGTTAGTTAGTTAGTTAGTTAGTTAGTTAGTTAGAGGATGATGTTGCTAGTTAATTTAATTATGAACTGACTTCATACATGCACTCAAAAAAATATTTAAGATTTATGTATTTGAATTCCATATAAAACTTTTGACTTACACAGTTTTAACAAACAAATAAACTCAATGTGATGCATATTTGTCAGTCATGCATAAATGAAACGGGTCAGACACAATAACCAGGTTCATATATTTATCATCAATACATTTAATTTGTTTCAATCTCATGCATTTTAATTAACTGAATATTGCTTGTTTCATTTCAACCATATTCATACTTTTCAACTCAATACATATGAACACATTTATGCTGATTCTAAGCAATTTGAATAAATGCACTTTTGAAAATGTGATCTTTTGAATACGATCAAATAGATGCAAATAGTTAATAAACTATACCGTGATGTCTAACTCTCTCATGTGTAAGTTTTCTATGTTTCCAGGTAAGAAGAATGATGTGTGTGTGTGTGTGTGTGTGTGTGTGTGTGTGTGTGTGTGTGTGTGTGTGTGTGTGTGTGTGTGTGTGTGTGTGTCACCTCCTCCGTGGCTCTGGCACAGATACGGGAACCTCCAGACGTTTCCCAGTCCCACACAGAAGCCCACACAGGTCAGCATGTACTGGGTTTTGTTGTCCCACTGCGGGCGTTCTCCAGCCTCCTCCAGCTCCAGCTTCTCCAGCTCGGCGTGAGAGGGGATCCGCTCATCCAGACCCGGGTTCGGGAGCTTCAGCTTCAGCCTCATCCTTACACTGCAGGGTGATCGAGTAGCGGACCGGAGCTCAGGGATCAGCTTCAGGGAAGTGTGTGTTCTCTCTCAGAGATGAAGAGATGCAGTGATGACAGGAGATGCCAATAAATACTGGCAGTGACTTTCACAAGGTGACCTTTAGCACTGACATCCCACACACACACACACACACACACACACACACACACTCACGCATATGCCGTTTTGACAGGTTAGACTCGAGGTGTGAGATCAAGGTTTGTCTGGTTGGAAAGGGCAGGGAATCATATCTGTGCATTCTTGCATTTTGAAAATATTTTTTGGTTATAAAAAAGAAAAAATATCTTTTATTCAGCAAGGACACGTTAACATTTTTAAAAGAGACATTTATAGTGTTACAAAAGATTCTATTTCAGTGGGTGGGTGTTCTTTGGAACAGCATGTGTCTGAAATAGAATCTTTTGTAACACTATAAATGTCTCTTTTAAAAATGTTAACGTGTCCTTGCTGAATAAAAGATATTTTTTCTTTTTTATAACCAAAAAATATTTTCGAAGAAAATATTCAACAAAGATTCCTGAAAAAAAAAGAAGAAAAAAAATCAGTTTCCACACAAATGTGAAACTGTTTTCAACATTGATAATAATAATAATAATCAAATGTTTCTTGAGCATCAAATCATCATATTAGAGTGATTTGTGAAGGATCATGTGACACTGAAGACTGGAGTAATGATGCTGAACATTCAGCTTTGATCACTAAATTACACTTTACTATATATTCACATAGAAAACAGATGATTTACATTAGAATAATATTTCACTGTTTTTACAGTATTTTTGATTAAATAAATGTAGTGTTGGTGAGCAGAAGAGACCCCAAACTTTAAAAAAATGTAGTGTATATAGGCTTTTGTAATATTCCAAAATTTCTTTTTCATGTTCTTTGAATTTGCTGGATTAAATTTATGCAAATTTCGTTTTATCATAGATTTTATTTTTCATTTTCTAGATTGTTTTTCGTTATTGCTTTTACCAAATATGAAATACATATTACAATTATTATTTTACTAATACAAAAAAAAAAATGTACGCAGTTAAATAGGCATGAAACTAAACTCACAATAAAAAAAAATGATCTGTCTTCAAAATATATATATTTTATCATTATTTTGAATTTGGGGTTCAAAATATTTATTCATATTCATAAAATTTGACCTTTTAAGATTATTTTATCGTTTTAGTCGCTTATTTATCAGTTATTTATCAGTTATCTATTATTTTATCAGTGATTGAGATCCAGCTGAAGGACTCAGTTATATAATAACTTGTGGTTTATTCCTCTGATATTATGAGCGAGTGAAGAGAAACTGACAGGTTTACCAAGGGTGAGTTTCCAGGTCAAGAGTGTCATATCTTACAGATATACACCATGCATAGCATCATAAACCCATGCTCATCCCATCCTGAAGTCCACCGAGGTTTATAAACGAGTGTGTATGTTATGTGGGAATCATTGATGGCGTTTGAACAGCTCAGCTTCACATCGAGACGTTTTCAAGACACTTATTGACTCGTCTGATCCGATTACCTAAGATGTGAGATGCTGATTTCATGTTTCAGCGCTTCATCCAGTCAATCATTTGTGATTAACACTATATTAAAAGTGTTGTAATCACTTTAGTGAGTAAGGGAACGTGTCATGTTTAAATCATGGAGTCAGTGAGGCAGAACACAAGCGCTGGGTTATTATATAACTCACTGAACAGGGTTATTTTATGATGATCAGCAGGTGATTGTACATTAGCATGTTTGACAGCTATAAATGGATTTGAAATAACTGTATTGTGTGAGCAGAAAGAGAGTAAAGAGAGGGTTAATGACGCTGGAAATCACTGATGATCATTTACACAGGTCAGACTCGTGATCAGGGAACATTCTCAGATCGATCTGACTCTAAGGTTCTTCCAGTAATATTAATATAACGTTTGTTGAAAGTTATACATTTCTTATGTTTTTTGTTTTTGTTTTTTGTCATCAGTTTTTATTTTTTTGACCCTTATTAATTTAGTTTCAAGTACAGTTTCTGAATGTTATTTACATAAAAACACATAAGGCGAGAGTGGGGTAAGATGAGCCACCCCCTTTATCTGGGCAATTGAACACTTTTATTATCATGTGACCATATATTTTGTGACCGCCCATCATTTCTGCCAGACACACCCATTTACTTTAAAAACTATTTTTGACTTGACAAAGTACATTTTTTGCATAACAGATTTAATGGCTGTTACATCAATGCAAATCTGTCCAGGTCTACAAATATTTATGATCCATATTGGTGATATAGCAATGTATACAACCATGCAAATCATTTAGTTAAATATGATTAGTCTGAATTGGTAAGCTAGCTTTTGTCCAAAATAGTATTGACTCGTCAAACTCTGTTTAGTCTGTTTTTTAGGAAGATTACAACTTTGCTGTTAAACATATTGTTTCAGAAATGCAAACAATTAAATCTATTGAAATTTCAACTTCATTTGGTTGGCTTTATGTTGACAGCTTTAAGAAAATAAATATGACTTGTAAAAGGAAATTTGATCATTAATTTAGTTTTTAAAAGAGGTAAATTATCTTTACAATTTCACCTGGGTTTGATTCAGATTCAGTTAGAGCCAGATGGTGCAACTCGGATCAACTTACCCCTAACCTGGGGTAAATTGAGCCACGGGAACACTTTTTTTAATAAGAAACCATATTTTTAGAAACCTTTGTCATAGATATATTCTGATCATTTAAAATGATAAAAAACATTCTGAAATTACTTTATTATAATATATACTTTCATTGTACTTCTGCCTAATGTTCTCTTATCTCGAGGACCATATCTGAGGGAGTAATGTAACTACATTTTAGTTGGACGTTCGCCTAATTTTTTTTTTTTTATGTTACTTCTTGTTTCAGAACATTAACGTTCCAGTGTTTGAAGAATAATGTTTCCTTAACGTTCACGTAACCAAGAAAAATGTTTTAAAACATTTAAAAAACTGGATGTTTCGGACGTTCAGAGAACATTCAGAAATAAAGGTTTCATATTTTTGTTGCTGGAGAAGCAAAATAAAATCGTTTTTAGAAAAATGTATCAAAATAAGGGTTTTGTCTCAAAAACAAGAACAAATTTCTACCAGAAGGATCAGAAAAATACACTTTTATTTTTTTCTGAGCCCACTAACAGATAGCTCGTTTAAGCTTAAACTCTCATTTGATGATATATATACAGTATATATATATATATATATTTTTTTTTCTCTTCAGAAAACGAGGCTTAATTCTCCAGTAACTGTATCTTGAAGAAGGTTTAGATGTTTGCACTGTAAAGACAGAAACACTGAGCGATGTTTAGCAGTGAAGACTCCTGTAACCTGAGGACTGTAGACGTCACTCCTGAACTCGTGTTTACCACATCACTGTTTCCCTGCTGTTCATTAATGAGCATGAGTGACTACAGCACTGATAAGACCCGTTTAGGAGGTCATTTTCATACACGCTACTTTAAACTGATCAGAAGTGACAGTAAAGACATTTATAATGTTACAGAAGATTCTATTTCAAATAAATGCTGTTGTTTTAAACTTTCTATTCACCAAAGAATCCTGAGAACTAGTGTATCAGTTTCCACACGGTTCTCAGGGTCAGGGTTCTGTCGCTTCTGTCCGGTGGATTTCTTGGTTCTGTGACAGAGCTCTCACACTCCTGTTTTGTCTTGTCTGAGTCTTGTTTCGTGTGCTTTCATGTCATGTTTTGTCTTATGCTGTGTTGCACACACTTGTACTCGTGTTCATCACTGGTTTATCACAGCTTGTGTTCATCACTGGCTGTGTGCTTTCATGTTGTCATGTTCTGTGTGAACACATGGCTGGTGAGTGTGTGTGCTGGCCATGTGCTTGTGTGTTTGTCAGGTTTGGTGTGTGAGCACATGGCTGGTGAGTGTGTGTGCTGGCCATGTGCTTGTGTGTTTGTCAGGTTTGGTGTGTGAGCACATGGCTGGTGAGTGTGTGTGCTGGCCATGTGCTTGTGTGTTTCTCAGGTTTGGTGTGTGAGCACATGGCTGGTGATTGTGTGTGTTGGCCATGTGCTTGTGTGTTTGTCAGGTCTGGTGTGTGAGCACATGGCTTGTCATGTTTGCTTGTGCCATGTGCTCTCCTGTATGATTGTCTATCATCTTGTTCCCTGATTATTGATTGATTTACCTCACCTGTCCTCCCTCGTTTCCTGCCTTGTTTACTCCCTATTTATTCTCCTTGTGTGTTCAGTCCTGTGCAGGGTCGTTGTTGATCGGTCCAGAAGAACAGGTCCGCCTCATCTGCCTCCTATCCAGTGGCGGCTGGAGAATAAGGAAACACATCAGTTTTTACAGATCAATCAGTTCCAAAGAAAGAAATACAAAACCTGTGCGAGTGTGTGTGACAGATTAAAGTTGATTCAGTAACACCAGCTTTATCACTAATGCTTTGTTTAGTAGTATGTACACGGTTTCTGTTTCTGAGAATAAACCTTCACCTGCGTGACGTCAGCATGTTTATGATCACAGCATGTGAGGCGCTTTCATAAATCACTGCACTGTTGAACATTCACAGGCTTTCACTGAGTCAGGACTAAGGATCAGGGTCAGTCACGTGACCCTCTGCTGCCCCCTGCTGTCTGTGTCAGGACTGACGATCAGGGTCAGTCACGTGACCCTCTGCTGCCCCCTGCTGTCTGTGTCAGGACTGACGATCAGGGTCGGTCACGTGACCCTCTGCTGCCCCCTGCTGTCTGTGTCAGGACTGATGATCAGGGTCAGTCACGTGACCCTCTGCTGCCCCCTGCTGTCTGTGTCAGGACTGATGATCAGGGTCAGTCAAGTGACCCTCTGCTGCCCCCTGCTGTCTGTGTCAGGACTGACGATCAGGGTCGGTCACGTGACCCTCTGCTGCCCCCTGCTGTCTGTGTCAGGACTGACGATCAGGGTCAGTCACGTGACCCTCTGCTGCCCCCTGCTGTCTGTGTCAGGACTGAGGATCAGGGTCAGTCACGTGACCCTCTGCTGCCCCCTGCTGTCTGTGTCAGGACTGATGATCAGGGTCAGTCACGTGACCCTCTGCTGCCCCCTGCTGTCTGTGTCAGGACTGACGATCAGGGCCGGTCACGTGACCCTCTGCTGCCCCCTGCTGTCTGTGTCAGGACTGATGATCAGGGTCAGTCACGTGACCCTCTGCTGCCCCCTGCTGTCTGTGTCAGGACTGATGATCAGGGTCAGTCACGTGACCCTCTGCTGCCCCCTGCTGTGTCAGGACTGAGGATCAGGGTCAGTCACGTGACCCTCTGCTGCCCCCTGCTGTCTGTGTCAGGACTGACGATCAGGGTCATTCACGTGACCCTCTGCTGCCCCCTGCTGTCTGTGTCAGGACTGACGATCAGGGTCATTCACGTGACCCTCTGCTGCTGTCTGTGTCAGGACTGATGATCAGGGTCAGTCACGTGACCCTCTGCTGCCCCCTGCTGTCTGTGTCAGGACTGACGATCAGGGTCGGTCACGTGACCCTCTGCTGCCCCCTGCTGTCTGTGTCAGGACTGACGATCAGGGTCGGTCACGTGACCCTCTGCTGCCCCCTGCTGTCTGTGTCAGGACTGACGATCAGGGTCGGTCACGTGACCCTCTGCTGCCCCCTGCTGTCTGTGTCAGGACTGACGATCAGGGTCGGTCACGTGACCCTCTGCTGCCCCCTGCTGTCTGTGTCAGGACTGACGATCAGGGTCGGTCACGTGACCCTCTGCTGCCCCCTGCTGTCTGTGTCAGGGTTTAGTTACCCTTTAAAGCTCTTCAGTGAGATTGTGCTGTTGATTAATGACTTAGTTCAGGGATTCACAAACCTTGTCAACTGAGTCCCTCAGAGGTAATATTTTAATAATTTAACAACACATTCACATGTTTACACACTGCAGCAAAAATAATAATAATTAAAAATAAAAATAAAATAGTATTTACATAGCCTTTACTGAGTATTTTGCCTGTTTTTTCATAAAAAAAAAAATAAAAAAATCTTAAATCAAGGTACATTGATTTACTTGAGAAATAAAATGAAGAGAAGACTTTACAGAGTGCTGGACTCTCGCATTGACAATACAAGATCTGGACCAAAAATTGATTCAATACTATATGAGGCAATTATTTCATAACCGTTATCATCCCTTTATTATATACACCTCATAGCTGGCTGCCGTCATGCTTAAGTCAAGTCAAGTCAAGTCAAGTTTATTTGTATAGCGCTTTTCACAATACAGATTGTATCAAAGCAGCTTCACAGTATTAAATTATAATAATACAACAAAGTTTGTTTCAAGAGGAATTTATTGATTGATAAAATTAAATTAAATATCCCCAAAATATTCCCAACTGAGCAAGCCAAAGGCAACAGCAACAGTGGCAAGGAACCGAAAAACTTCATCAAGTGACCTAATGGTGTCCTAAAACTCCATCAGGTGACCTAATGGAGAAAAAAAACCTTGGGAGAACCCAGGCTCAGTCGGGGGCCAGTTCTCCTCTGGCATTTATGAGCTAGAGGACGGATTGTAGTTTGAACTGTAGGATTATATGAATGCCTGGCTGAAGAGATGCGACTTTAATCTAGTTTTAAACTGGGAGAGCGAGTCTGAGCAACGAACAGTATCAGGAAGACTATTCCAGAGTTTTGGAGCCAAATGTGAGAATGCTCTCCCTCCTTTGGTGGTTCTGGATATCCTAGGTATGACCAAAAGCCTTGAATTTAGTGATCTTAAAGAGCGCGATGGATTATAGGGTGATAAAAGATCCGTTAAATAGACTGGAGCTAAGCCGTTTAGGGCTTTATAGGTCAGTAGCAATACCTTGTAATTAATACGGAACTTTATAGGTAACCAATGCAGTGATGATAAAATCGGTGTTATATGATCATATTTTCTTGATCTCGTAAGAACTCTAGCGGCTGCATTCTGGACTAACTGTAGCTTGTTTATTGAGGATGCAGGACAACCAGCTAGTAAAGCATTACAGTAATCCAGTCTCGAGGTCATGAATGCATGAACTAACTTTTCTGCATCAGAAACTGATAGCATATTACGTAGCTTAGCAATGTTTCTAAGGTGGAAAAATGCTGTTTTTGTAACATATGAAATATGATTTTCAAAAGACAGGTTACAATCGAGTATGACACCCAGGTCTTTTACTGTAGAGGATAAAGTAACAGGACATCCTATGATGTTAAAGTTGTATTGTGCGAGGTTTTGTAGGCGGTTTTTTGAACCGATAAGTATTACCTCTGTCTTGTCTGGATTTAATAAAAGAAAATTACGGGTCATACAATCTTTTATATCTTTAACACACTCTGTCAATTTGGAAAATTTTGCGTTTTCATCCGGCCGTGATGAAATATATATTTGAGTGTCATCAGCATAACAATGGAAACTAATTCCATGTTTCCTTATAATATTTCCAAGTGGCATCATATATATTGAAAATAACAGAGGGCCTAATACAGATCCCTGCGGCACTCCATAGTTTACTGGAGTTATGATCGATTTTTCTCCATTTAAATAGACAAAATGGTAGCGGTCAGATAGGTATGATTTGAACCAGCTTAGTGCTTGTCCTTGAACACCAGTATAATTTTGTAGTCGATCTAAGAGTAATGTGTGATCTATAGTATCGAACGCAGCACTAAGATCAAGTAAAACTAGTATTGAGATACAGCCTTGGTCAGAAGCTAAAAGTAAATCATTTGTGATTTTAACGAGCGCAGTTTCAGTGCTATGATGCGGTCTGAATCCAGACTGAAACTTTTCATAGATCTCATTTTGTTGCAAGAAAGAGCCCAGTTGAGCGGACACCACTTTTTCTAATATTTTAGACATAAATGGAAGATTTGAAATGGGTCTATAATTTGCTAGATTATTATGATCTAATTGTGGTTTCTTAATGAGAGGTTTTATAACTGCCAGTTTAAATGTTCTTGGAACATGACCTAAAGATAAAGACGAGTTAATAATATTGAGGAGAGGATCTTCCACTACAGGTAACACTTCTTTCAGTAGTTTAGTTGGTATAGGATCTAATAAACATGTTGTTGTTTTAGATGAAGTGATAAGTTTATTTAACTCTTTTTGTTCTATAGTTGTAAAGCACTGTAATTGTTCTTTCGGGGTGATAATTGAAGCTGAATTATAAGGCGCAATTGAAGATTGAACGTTTACAATTGTGGTTCTGATGCTTTCTATTTTCTCAGTGAAGAAGTTCATGAAATCATTACTACTGAACTGTAACGGGATATTTTGTTCGGGTGACGTCTGTTTATTTGTTAGTCTAGCCACGGTGTTAAATAAAAACCTTGGATTGTTTTGGTTGTTTTCTATTAGTTTGCGGAGGTGCTCAGCCCTGGCCGCTTTTAGGGCCTTTTTATAACGTGACATACTGTCTTTCCACGCGATTCTAAAGACCTCTAAATTAGTTTGTTTCCATTTACGCTCTAAAATACGCGTTTCTCTCTTTAAAACATGCGTAGTATTGTTATACCATGGTGCTTTATTTTTCTCTCTGACCTTTTTTAATTTAATAGGTGCAACCACATCCAATGTTCTAGAGAGAATGGTGCTCATAGTGCTAGTTAGTTCTTCTAGTTCATCTGTTTGTTTGGGTTCAGGCAGCAGCTGAGACAGATTAGATAAGCAATTTGAGAAATTATCTATGGTGGATGGGAGGATTGTTCTGCCTGGTTGATAACGCGACGCCGCATGACATATTACAGCAGTACGTAATATGCAAGTTACCATGTAGTGATCAGTGACTTCATCACTTTGTGGAATGATATCTATATCGGTTGGATCGGTTCCATGTGATATAATTAAATCGAGTGTATGATTAAGACGATGTGTTGGTCCGGTGACGTTTTGCTTGACCCCAAATGAATTTAATAAATCTGTAAACGCAGCTCCTAACGCATCATTTGGATTATCTACGTGTATGTTAAAATCTCCAACAATTAATGCTTTATCGACATTGACTAATAGGTCTGAGAGAAAATCTGCAAACTCTTTTAGGAAATCAGCGTAAGGCCCTGGCGGTCTATATACGGTAGCCAAGGCTAGAGATAATAGGGATGTTTTTCTAACATCTAAGAGCGTAACATTTAGTACAAGTACTTCAAATGAAATAAACTTATAACCCGTTTTCTGGGTAACATTTAGAATATCTTTATAAATGGTTGCAACACCTCCGCCACGACCAATCAGACGGGGCTCATGCTTATAACAGTATCCAGGAGGAGTAGACTCATTAATACCGAAATAATCATTTGGTTTAAGCCAGGTTTCAGTAAGGCAAAGTATATCGAAGCTATTATCTGTGACTATTTCATTTACAATAACTGCCTTAGGTGTGAGTGATCTAATGTTTAGAAGACCTAGCTTTAGAAATAGTTTTTGTTTACTAATAGCAACATTTTCTGTTTTAATAACAATTAGATTTTTCCTAGATCCTGCATTAGATTTATTATTTGATCTCACTAAACGAGGAATAGACACGGTTTCTATGCAATGTTCTACACTAGTATTTATATCAGTTGAATTGGTGCAGCAGAGACTATGATTTGGACTTTTGGTTACTAGTCAAAGGGTATTTAACATTTTGGAGATGTTATCTGACAGAAGATCCGCTCCGAATCTGCTTGGGTGTAAGCCATCAGCACGGAAAAGCCTAGGACGCTCCCAAAACAGATTCCAATTATTTACAAAGAGCAGTTTCTGCTCATTGCACCATGACATTAACCATTCATTTAGCGCAAATAATCTGCTGAACTTTTCATGCCCTAGTCGGTACGTGGGAAGCGGTCCTGACACAATGATCGTTGTTTCAGGCGATGTGCTGCGTACCGTATCAATTAGATTCCTGAAGTCTTTCTTCAGAATCTCCGTCTGGCGCAGCCTGATGATGTCGTTCACTCCCGCGTGCAGGACCACAGTTCCAACGCGCTCGTCACCGTTCAGGATCTCGGGAACGCGAGCAGCGATTTCAGAAACACGAGCACCAGGAAAGCAGTGACTTTGCACCTTACTTTTACCTAACGTAGCGTGTACGTGCCGAACGATGGAATCGCCGATGATCACAGCATCGCGTTCTGTTTCGCGTAGAGGGGAGAAGCGGTTTTGTGTCGATAACTCGAAAACCGGGAGGGTCGGAGAAAGTCTTGGTCTAAACCTGACTCGCGTCTTCCGCTGCGGAACCACCCAGGCTTCGTGGTGGCGTGTTGGAGCCGGAGTGAACGAGACCATGGCTGATTTCGACCGATGCTGAGGAACGCACGGAGTAGACGCGGTCGGAGTCAGCGGGTTAGTAACGTTAAACACTGATTTGTGTGCATCGGCGCGTGATGTTTCAAGAGCCAAACACCGGTCTCTCAGCTCGGCCTGTCTCAATAAAAGGTTGTGGATCTGTTTCTCAACAGCTTCCAGCTCAGACTGCAGTGCGTGAAGCTCAAATGTGTCCTCACCTGCACCAAGCGGTAGACTACTTACATCTGATATATTCGCCATTTTAACAGATGGACAGTGAGTTAGCAACGAAGCTACCAGTGATGCTATCAATATTAATACTAATTTATATTATAAGTTTGTTTGTAAGTGAGTGTGGAGAAGACGCGTTCAGCCGTGATCCATGGACGTAACCTTTAAGAGTATGCAGCGTTGGATCACTAATAGGCTTGAGACGCGTCTGCTCAACAGTCCGCGTTGTAACTATGAGGTTTTTTAGGTTTTTTAGTGGTAGGGGTGTAGAGTAGACGCACGATAGGCAAAAAAAAAAAAAAAAAAAAAAAAAAAATGTTTGTTTATAAGTGAGTGTGGAGAAGACGCGTTCAGCCGTGATCCACGGACGTAACCTTTAAGAGTATGCAAGAGATCACGGATCAGCCGTGATCCACGGACGTAACCTTTAAGAGTATGCAGCGTTGGATCACTAATAGGCTTGAGACGCGTCTGCTCAACAGTCCGCGTTGTAACAATGAGGTTTGAGCAGTAACATTAGTGCTTCTCAGTGAGGAAAAGTAGAAAATGTTCGTTGTAAGCGAGTTTAAAGAGAAAAATCAAGAATTATAAATCAAATCGATAGAGCTCCAAAAACAACAACGCATTCAGACGCAACGCATGATAATAACAGGACAAGACATTACTCACCGTGTTTGTTGAGTGTTTCTTACTCACCTGAGCTTTTCTGAACTCAAAGGCGCGAGCGCGCGAGAGAAAATAAATAAATAAAAATAGCTGAGCGCACACGGGTGGCGCGTTTACAGGCTAGCGAATTACTAGCGTGTTGTGCTAGTAGTAACGTAAGCTAGCGATGTCAGGGTTGGGTAAGCTGTATTTAGTAGTAATATAAACAACTAGAAATTGTAGTAAATGATGGTTCAAAACAAGGAAATACGAGGCTAAGACGGAGCTTACAGCACCGAAGCAGACACACTCACAGCAGGCAGCGAGAAAAATCAAGAATTATAAATCAAATCGATAGAGCTCCAAAAACAACAACGTATTCAGACGCGACGCATGATAATAACAGGACAAGACATTACTCACCGTGTTTGTTGAGTGTTTCTTACTCACCTGAGCTTTTATGAACTCAAAGGCGCTCGCGCGCGAGAGAAAATAAATAAATAAAAATAGCTGAGCGCACACGGGTGGCGCGCGTTTACAGGCTAGCGAATTACTAGCGTGTTGTGCTAGTAGTAACGGAAGCTAGCGATGTTGGGTAAGCTGTATTTAGTAGTAGTATAAACAACTAGAAATTGTAGTAGATGATGGTTCAAAACAAGGAAAATACGAGGCTAAGACGGAGCTTACAGCACAGAGCAAACACACTCACAGCAGGCAGCGAGGCAGACAGGAGCAATGTTCTCTTAAAACAAGAACAGATACAGCCAGTCGGGTCAGAAACTTCATTTAAAGAGAAAACAAGATTATTCTTCTGACCCGACTGGCTGTATTTGTTCTTGATTTATCTTGATTTAAAGTCCCCCTGTGGTGAAAATCCAGCTTTTAATGTTGTTTATATGTCTATGTGTTGTTTTTAATATGCTTTAAGACAAACCATGTGTAAATTCATAAGTCGACACCATTGCTGAGTATTTCCTCCTTAAAACTGCAGTGAACCAAAGACAGTCTCAAAAACACGCTTTGAAATCACTGGTGTTTCTGACCATAGATATCATATAATAAAGGCTAGATGTCTCGTCTGCGCTGCTGGCCAATGGAGGTTGACGTCCGCACGTGGCGGCCATCTTGCCACAGGCAGCTCGCTCACTCGTAACATTGTGTTTTAATGGTGCATGTACTTTTTAAATAACCATAACTTGTTCAATTTTCTACCGATTTTCAAACGGTTTGGTTTGTTATAAACGTCAGAGATGTAGTTATATTAATAATCAAATATAAAAAAGAATAATTATAACATAAATGTTCAAGCATTCGGAATTATAGCCACGTTAATAACGTTTGTAAGAAACCAAACCGTTTGCAAATCCGTCAAGATTTCAGCGAGATAAGAGGATTTGTGTTCGTGCTGATCACTCACCTTACTTCAGATACCACAGAGCTCGCCAGAAAGCTTCCCTGTGACAAGATGGCCGCCGGTGATGCAGTTCGAGACTCCGCCTTAAGACATCTAGCCTTATATGGATATCTATGTTTCTGACGTCACAAACTACCTTGTAACCAATCAGATCAATGTGTGATCGTCAACCAGTGGATCTCTGAGCTGAGTGAGTGAGTGGAGGCGGGGCTCATTTGCATATTCATAGAACCACGTATACTAAATGAGACGTGGGTGTCGATTTACATTCAAGATATTTTAAGGCATGAAGATTTTTTTTTTTTTATATGTCATTTTGGCGATCAAAGATGAGTTTGGGATACAATTACTGACTACAGGGGGATTTAAGAATGTTTAGATATGTGTACACTGGAAAACAAGTAAAAAATAACAGAGGAATAACATCAGTTTGTACAGCGCACGATCAATCAGTTCCAAAAAAAAAAAGAAATACAAAACCTGTGCAAAGTGACTTGTTGACAAAAAGATTGAATCCAATATTTGGTGATAATATAGCATGATGAGAAATTATAGCGAGCAATTTAAAAGGCTTGGTATTTTTTAACCAGGAAAAGAATATCAATTTTGTTTTGGTGTGTGTGAGCAAAGTCAGTAGATATTAGTCATGGTGAGATTGGGCAGCCTTGTCTGATGCCCCTATGAGAACAAATCTACCAGAAGTCCCATTGACCATTTTAACAGAGCTCGGTGTACAGGGCTGTAATTGCCTTTCTTAAGAAATTCCCAAATTTAAAGTATTCTAATGTTGCAAACATGAATGAGATGTCTCCGTTTCTAGGTGTTAAAATGAACTGCAACCTAGTCTTAAATTTGTCATCTGTCTTACTTCATACACTCAAAAAATGCTGGGTTGTGGGTTGTTTTTGTAAACAAATTGTTGGGTTGATTGTGCTGGGTCAAAATGTTGGGTTGTTTGGGGTACTGTAAACACATTATTGGGTTGCTCATGCGGGGTCAAATGAGTTGTAAGGGGGTTATTCACAAATAAACAGCTGGTTGGGTTATTTTGACCCAGCAACTGGTTTATTCTTTGCGGAACTTTCTGGATCTTCACTTCAGACTCGAGGAGCACGCCACTCGGAGCAGGCAGTGTTTTATGGTAAGTTAATATTAATGTTTACCTATATTTTTTAAAAAGTTGTGGTAACAGCAAGCTAATTTCACTGTTCAACATACAGTCTTTGATATGGAATTGTGAGGGGTAACGTTAGCGTATTTATTCTGTGAAACGTAATAGCCACAGCTAGCCGGTTAGATTTTTTGACAAAATGCCGCCTCGTTAAATCCTTAATCGTAAACCAGCTAGAACTATATCAGCAGCCTTTTTGAAATATGCAATTTAAATTGTAAATTCATCACGTAATTATCGTATTCATTGTGGACGTTGTGTATTTAAAGTGAGGAAAGCGTTTTGAATGAAATCCGTAAGCGCAGTATGTTTTTAGTCCCTCACAGGGCTCGCACGTAAAATCTGCGGGAAATTAGTCTCGAGGCTAATGTAGCGTTTGTGTGTGGAAAGTCTGCTGGAATATTGTAGAAATACTCGTAAGAAGAAGCGACTGGGGTAAGTTCCAAGAGGAGGCCATTCCCCTGGTGGAGTGGGCCCTCACCCCTATAGGGCACTGATCTCTTCTTAGGGACCCTTTCAGCATATAGGGCACTGCAAGCACAAGATTACACGGATTAAACTTGGGTTAAGATTAAATTTGTCCACTTTCCAATGAGATGACCTGTTCTCTAAAGGGTGTGGAAAGCACCTTCAGCAAATAGCCTCGTCTTGGTCTAAGGATGACTGGAGATTAGGCCCAAACTCGAGGCACGATGCGTCCACTGAAAGAGCAGATAAGACAGATCGCCAACTCTTTGGACCGATGCCAGAACCAGCAGAAGGGCCGTCTTTAAATTCATCAACTGGGTTCAGAGATGATCACGGCTCTATTGTGGTCAAACTGTGAGTTCTCACACTCAGCAGTAACATGTTTCCAGACCTCAATAGTGAGATCACAGAAATCATGTAATGTCACACTTAGAGCACAGCCCACAGACACCTCGCTGTAAAGAGAAATCTATTTATTATAAAAATTCTCATCATCTGGCAATAGAATTTTGCCAAATATTCCTTCCTTAAAAATTAAACTGAACTAAAAATATCGTTAATAGAATCCAGAATCTCTCCTTTTTTTTTTTTTTACAGTTCCCACCCCTAATCATGATCTCCTTTGTTTCTACCAAAAAGACTTTGGAGGATTCTCGTATGAATGAATTTTATTTTGTTAAATGATTTACAGACAAAATTAATATGTATTAAGTTATTTGGCGTAAGCCCCGTCCCCTCGTCCAGGTCTTGAAGTTAACTGGTAGGTCCTGCCTGATGATAGAGGCAGGGGCGGAGCCTACCCCCGGACGAGTGGACGGGAGCCATCCTGGTGATGGTGGGGGGGATGGAGGGGAACTTCACTTGACAGCAAAATAGGAGGGCAAGATTGGAAGTAGAAAAAAAAAATACTATGTAAGTCATTGGGGTCCATCAACTGTTTGGTTACCTACATTTTTCTAAATATCTTCTTTTGTGTTCAGCAGAAAAAAGAAATTCACACAGGTTTGAAACAACTTGAGGGTGAGTAAATGATGACAGAATTTACATTTTTGGGTGAACTATCCCTTTAATAAATCAACATATCTTAATAAATGAAATCGTAATCGTATAAGTTCAAATGAGTTGCTTAATGACTTTTAAAGGTGCAGTGTGTAATATTTACGAGGATCTGTTGACAGAAATGCAATATCATATACATAACTATGTTTTCAGTGGTGTATAAAGACCTTACTTAATGAACATTATGTTTTTATTACCTTAGAAGTATATACATTGTATAATTGTAATAATTGTATACAAAAAATTATTAAAGACATGTATTAAAAATGTTTTTTTTAGAATAATTAAACGAGATTTAAATCAAATTTACAGTGGCCTCTCTGGTTTATTGTATTACAGAGACAATAATTATTTTACATTCGTAATATAACAAATATTTGTTACTAATTTTAATAAGGCAATGAGACACGAAATAACCCAGCATATAAGTAGGACTTAACCCAGCAAGAGGGTTAATTCCACCCACTGGTTGGGTCAAATGAATGACCCAGAAATATGGGTTAAATGGTAAAACCCAGCACTTGGGTCAAACCAACCCAGCGCGTGTTCTGTCCAATAGTGACCCAGCGGTGTGGTTAAGGTTGGGTTATTTTTTAACCCAGCAGTTTTTAGAGTGTACAAATGAATTTGACTTTTCTAAAAGAAAAATGTTTGTTATCGATTTGTTTCTATTATTAGGAAAATGTCATATTCATCAAACTAAATGGAGTAACTCAAAACCCAACTTTGCTCATTGTAAAGCAGCCTTTCAAATGTATTTTGAGTCTGTAAAGTTTTTAAAAAATCGAAAAGCCCAAAGATCTGTATCTCTGCTAAATGAATTTAATATGTTTGTGATGCCCTTTATCTTTTGTTTGTTTCTTTTCTTTTTTTCTTTTTTCCAAATTATTGTTGTTTCAAGTTATACTTACCAAATGTGAAAATGTGTAAAAGAAATGTGTCAAGAACTTGATATCAAATTCTGTAATTTTGAAAATTCAATACAAAAATAAACAAAAATAAAAACCTCAAAAAAATTTAAATATAAAAAAAGATTACCCCCCTGATTTTAGTCCAATGCGATCACATTAACCACCATGAAGTGCTGAGTCCCAGTTTAGGACCCCAGTAGTATGCCTGATCTAAAGCTGTTCACGCGATTCTTATTGTAATCAATCAAACTTTAATTCATGTAATAATCTTTTATTTTTATCTTGATTATTTATATAGTTAAAGTGAAAGAAATTGCATTTTTAGATAGCCTATGTTTTGCGACATTGTTAATTTTTTATTAAGCAATAAGGCATAATATATTTCTTTTTTATTACAATCATTTCATAATTAATAAATTCTTAAACAGAATTATGCTTGTATCATATTTGTTATCGAAGTTTTTATCGAAAATATGCTACCTAAGCTAACAAAACAAAACACCAAGAACGAGAAATGTTTAATTTCACAATCTAGCTTCGGTTATATACTAGTAGTATATGAAACATACAAGGTTAAAATACATTAATGGTCGTTAAAACGTAGTTCAAACGACTTATATTAATAAGGTGAGGTTAAAAAGGTTAAATCTCAGCCCGTGTTGTTTCCTGTGGTTACCATGGTGAGAATGAGGCCCAAGTGCAGTATTCGGTCTGACCGCTAGAGCCCGCTGTTTCTCCGTCACCGGCTCCCGCTGTTAAAGCGCTTAATCCCCGGGGGGGTCCGGTCCGGTGAGTCCGTGACACGGACAGGCACTCGCGCTCGGCACTGCACGGGAACAGTAACAGGCTCCTGCACTTCCCAGCCGTGATCCCGTGGATCCACCGAGGCTCCCCGTGACTGTGTTGTTGTCGTTACCGACGCGCTTGGAAACTGTCGTGGTCGTGACACCGGGATGAATCATGTCTTCGTTTGTGAGCCGGGTTCAGTTTTTAGACGATACCGATCCGTTCAACAGCACCAACTTCCCGGAGCCGACCAGACCTCCTCTCTACACCTTCAGAGAAGATATTCCTCTCATCAACCAGATCGCGGGAGTCCACAGACTCCTCAAAGCTCCTCACAAGGTCAGAACACACCGCGAAGTTCAGTTCTTCACTGAAATAGAGTTTAGTGAGGTTTATGTGAACCTCTCTTTATTGCAGGCGCGTATTACAGTACTAATAGTGTATGTTTATACTGTACACACACACACACACACACACACACACACACACGCGCGCGCGCTCTAAAAATGCTGGGTTGTTTTAATCCATGTTTGGGTCAAATATGGACATATCCAACCGTTGGTTTAGATTTTTAACCGTTGGTTAAATTTTTTAAATTACATTTTTAAACCCAACGGTTGTTTTTTTCTTCTTCCATGTTTGACCCAAACGTGAGTTGAAACAACCCAGCATTTTTAGAGTGTGTATATATATATATTATTATTATTGTTATTATTTTTAGTGTCTAATAAACGTATAGCCTATTTAATATAATAGTAAGTGTTATTTGATTAGTCAGACTGTGTCGAGGTCACTGGAGTGGGTCTGAGGCGCGACAGGTGCGGCTCTCTGCCGCTTTTAGAGCCGCTCATTCATTCACTGACGGAACGAAATCATATTTTTAAAACGGAACTGTTTATTGAAATTTTACACACAATATAAGATAAAATCTAAAAATATACTTTTTAATTTTTTTGTATCATATTTTATGCATCAGGCTTATATGGTATGATATAGTGAGAATATATAGGAAAAATATGCTGCTGATGTTTATGAAAGTCTGATGCTTGTAAATCAATGAGATCTTTATAACAGAACAGCAGATACTGAGATAAAATACATATAAATATCAATATCTGCCAATAATAGGCTGTCTTAGTAAGATGATATTTAAATGCTCAGTTTTATGATTTGTAGTTTTAAAACATATAATGTAATGCAACACAGTGATTGACAGATGAACAAATAGGCTAAACCTGATGATCATATTTGATACTCGTGATTTTTATAATAAATGATGATGATAATCATGTAAACCTGCTTCAGTCCAGCTGAAATATTACTAACACTATCAAAGTTCTTCTTGATGAATCCTCTCAGATGTGACACAGAGAGACTCGTGAAGCTCGAGCTGGAGGACCCACAGTTACACTAACACACTTTACTGGATATAAAGAGTCTGATCTCTTTTGCGATATAAAGATGATTGACTGCATGTTTAGATCAGATGTGACACAGAGAGACTCGTGAAGCTCGAGCTGGTGGACCCACAGTTACACTGACACACTTTACTGGATATAAAGATGATTGACTGCATGTTTAGATCAGATGTGGTCGCAGAATATAGAAACACATCTTTTTATTAATAGTGAGAAAGAACATGCAGGAACAAAAGACAATTTGAAACCAGATTAAACAAATGTGAATAAACGGCAGCAGAACTACGTTAACATCACATGATGTTATTGTTTGTGAATAATATTATACTTAATTATATTACAATATATTCTGTTTCTGCTGCATCACGTTTTTATATTCAATGTGGAAATCTGGATTGTAAACACAGATTTGATTCTCATGTGTTTTTGTGTCTGATCTTTATTAGTTTGATAGAGATGATTGGTAACTGACACACAGGGGTGTAGAATTAGACGCTAGTGACGTGTCCCTATATCCAGTGACACTGATATGTCCCTATATAATAATTTCGATCAAAACTTAAAATATATTTATATATTTATAAAATATATTTATATATAACCATATATTTATATATAACCACTGTTTATATATAAGTGGTTATATATTTATATATAACCACTGTTTTCTGGATGTGTGTTGTGGTTTTTATGTATTAGGCTTATTTAATTTAATCAGAAAACATCTTATTTAGATTAAAATCTCTTACAAGAGCGTTGTACCAATTCATGGTACACAAACGGTTAATATATCTCTGAGTCCCGCCTGCTAACACACATCGCTAAACTGATTGGCTTTGTTTTTTCTTTCTAACTTGTGAGTGAGAGGCTCTGGTGTGAAGCGGCAATGCTCCTCCGAAGGAAACCTCGATGCGGGAAGCTAGGGAGAAATCAACAGTTATAGTGACAAAATGTCCCCACAAAGATGGCAATATCCGAAATACTTGTCCTTGTGGGGATTTTTTTTTTTTTTGGAAAAAACTTTTTTTTAAGAGTATTGCTGTGTGCCACGTCCAACAGGACAAACTGGACATTATTGATGTGAAACAAATATGCCAACAGTTCTTTTCCGTTAAAGGGATAGTTCACTTAAAAATGAAAATTCTGTGATAATTTACTCACCCTCAAGTTGTTTCGAACTTGTATGAATTTCTTTCTTCTGCTGAACCGACATTCTTCAAAATATCTTCTTTTGTGTTCAGAAGAAGAAAGAAATTCATACAGGTTCCAAACAACTTGAGGGAGAGTAAATTATCACAGAATTTAAATTTTTAAGTGAACTATCCCTTTAATGACAGATGCAGCTCAGCTTCAGGGGATGTCCCCGTCCCCACCAATTTCAAAATCAAACCTACGCCCTTGACTGACATCATATATCCAGTTGTTTTCGCTGGTTTCTCTCTGGTTTCTCTCTGGTTTCTGTCTGGTTTCTCTCTGGTTTCTGTCTGGTTTCTGTCTGGTTTCTGTCTGGTTTCTCTCTGGTTTCTGTCTGGTTTCTGTCTGGTTTCTCTCTGGTTTCTCTCTGGTTTCTGTCTGGTTTCTCTCTGGTTTCTCTCTGGTTTCTGTCTGGTTTCTGTCTGGTTTCTGTCTGGTTTCTCTCTGGTTTCTCTCTGGTTTCTCTCTGGTTTCTGTCTGGTTTCTCTCTGGTTTCTGTCTGGTTTCTCTCTGGTTTCTCTCTGGTTTCTCTCTGGTTTCTGTCTGGTTTCTGTCTGGTTTCTCTCTGGTTTCTCTCTGGTTTCTGTCTGGTTTCTGTCTGGTTTCTCTCTGGTTTCTCTCTGGTTTCTGTCTGGTTTCTGTCTGGTTTCTCTCTGGTTTCTCTCTGGTTTCTGCTCTCTTTCTCTCTGGTTTCTGTCTGGTTTCTCTCTGGTTTCTCTCTGGTTTCTGCTCTCTTTCTCTCTGGTTTCTGTCTGGTTTCTCTCTGGTTTCTCTCTGGTTTCTGTCTGGTTTCTCTCTGGTTTCTCTCTAGTTTCTCTCTGGTTTCTGTCTGGTTTCTCTCTGGTTTCTCTCTGGTTTCTGCTCTCTTTCTCTCTGGTTTCTGTCTGGTTTCTCTCTGGTTTCTCTCTGGTTTCTCTCTGGTTTCTGTCTGGTTTCTCTCTGGTTTCTCTCTGGTTTCTGCTCTCTTTCTCTCTGGTTTCTGTCTGGTTTCTCTCTGGTTTCTCTCTGGTTTCTGTCTGGTTTCTCTCTGGTTTCTCTCTAGTTTCTCTCTGGTTTCTGTCTGGTTTCTCTCTGGTTTCTGGTTTCTGTCTGGTTTCTCTCTGGTTTCTCTCTAGTTTCTCTCTGGTTTCTGTCTGGTTTCTCTCTGGTTTCTCTCTGGTTTCTGTCTGGTTTCTCTCTGGTTTCTCTCTGGTTTCTGCTCTCTTTCTCTCTGGTTTCTGTCTGGTTTCTCTCTGGTTTCTCTCTGGTTTCTGTCTGGTTTCTCTCTGGTTTCTCTCTA
>NC_138736.1:41530086-41537671 GCF_965113295.1 Leuciscus leuciscus
TCACTCACTGACTGACTCACTCACTCACACACACACACACACACACACACACACACTCATTCACACACACACACTCACTCACTCACTCACTCACTCACTCACTCACTGACTGACTGACTCACACACACTCACTCTCACACACACACACACACACACACACACACACACACACACACACACACACACACACACACACACACACACACACACACACACACACTCATTCACTCACTCACTCACTCACTCACTCACTCACTGACTGACTCACTCACTCACACACACACACACACACACACACACACACACGCACACACATATGTGTGTATTTTTACATATAACTTTATTTTACATTTTGCAGTTTACACTACCCTTTTTAATAAATAATAAGTGATTTTATAGATTGTATTTAATTTTGATTATATTAAATTTTTAAATGTATATTTTATATATACTTCCTTTTTATTTTATGTTATAAATTTATATATATATATATTTATGCATAGTTTTATTTTAGATGTAGTTTTTCTTGTTTAAGAGCTGATTGTTTCCCTCAACCCTCGTGTGTCTGTCTTTGTGTTGATCAGTTTATGAGCCTCTGTTGTGTTTAAATCTTTCATCTCCATTACACAGGTGTGTGTGTGTGTGTGTGTGTGTGTGTGTGTGTGTGTGTGTGTGTGTGTGTGTTTCCTCTGTCAGCAACAGGTTGTCATGGTTACGGGACCCTCACAGTGGCTCCACGTCCTAAAGTTTAGTTACACGTTCACAGGAACCACCTGATCATTAGCATACAGTGTGTGTGTGTGTGTGTGTGTGTGTGTGTGTGTGTGTGTGTGTGTGTGTGTGAGAGAGAGTGTTCTCAGTTGGATGCAGATGCCATTCACTGGGCATTGTGGGATATGATGACATCACTGGGCAGCACATGCTTCAAGGTGTGAAGTCTGGGAACTTTAGTGGTTGATCTACAGCAGAACAGAGAGGTGTGTGTGTGTGTGTGTGTGTGTGTGTGTGTGTGTGTGTGTGTGTGTGTGTGTGTGTGTGTGGAGCTCTGTTATCTATACGTGTGTTATTTTTACCGCTCCAGAGGCATGTGACGCCACATGAAATCCCTTATGGGAAGTTATAATATTAACCCTAAACATTTGAAAATGCCATTGCTAGGGTGTTGCTGTGTGGATGTTAAAGGCTTCAGAGTGTTTTTACTTCGGTGAAAACCTAGTATTTGGTTAGAGTGTTGTGGGTGGTTGCTAGGGTGTTGCTATGTGGATGTTAAAGGCTTCAGAGGGTTTAAATTACTGCAATGCTGTTTGGTTAGAGTTTTGTGGTTTCAGGCGTTTTCCGACGTTCGAGTGTGGATGAGAAACTTTTGGAAAACGCCTGAAAATGCTAAATTCCCCTTTACTGCAAACTTACATCATCGTGTTTAAATCCCTCCGTTCTGACAACGCCACAGCGCGTCTCAGTGTGGAGGAGGCCGAAGCGCAGAGGAAAACATGTGTTTTCAGATGAAACTGTGTTAGTGTGGACAAAGCCTGAGTGTTTGTGTTGCAGTGACCCCCGACGGACGAGGTCAGACTTGTGCAAATCGCTGTCGCCACGGAAACAGAGTAGCATTCGGACACGGTGATGTCACAGGACATGTGGAGCGTGTCGTGGCGTTCGTCAGCGACTGCATCGGTTGCAGACACTCGAGCTGCGGATATAAATACTCACTCGGCCGAGGGTCAGATATCAGTGAATGGACATTATCAGGGGTGTAGCGATGCCCTCGTGTCACGATGTGATGCATATTATAGCGATACTCCAAGACATATGATGAAAGATTAACAAAAAATGTACTGTTGATTATAATGCTCCATTTAATATTACATTGTGTGTGTAAATGAATAGTCTTGGACTTGTGCTGGAAACCCAAAGCACAGGACAATAGAGACGCCAGCATAACAATATTCATGATTCTGAAGATGAAAATACTGAAATATTGTAGATGAATATGCTTGATCTCTATCACTGACTAGATATGTCAAATAATGTAGGCCACATTTACTCAGACATCTGGATATCAGGACACACACATATTCCCCCAGTGCATTATTATACATTATATTCAACATTATATAGTAGTTTGATGTAGTTCTGACACTAAACTTGAATTTTTATTTTGGGTGAACTAAACACAATATATATTGATGCATTTTTGTGTTGCGATATATTGTGACACTCTTAACATGTATTCATAATGCTTATAATGCACACTATGAATTATGGTTATAATACCAGCAGCAAGTTTAGCCTGTAATGCATGTTCTGAGTTACGCTTGTGTAATATGATGATGCAGTGTGTTGAGTTTGATCAGGTTTGTCTCGTCTGTAACCCACATCAGCTCAAACGGCTCTTTTAAAGTGGATTTATGCTTGTTTTTCTGAAAGCTGGCTCTGGACACACTGCAGAAACTCATGTAACATCTCATTCCCAGACACATTTCCCCGACCACAGGCCTACAGCTGCTGTCCGACGCCGACGCCACGCGTGCTGGAGCACACTCACATGCTTATTTTGGGTGTTTCTGGCTGAACTTATTATTTCCCTGTTTCGCTTTTGGCCCTTTGAGTTCATAAATGCATTTCACCATCTGTTTTCTTCATGCGCTGCACTTCATTTCCACATCTTTCTTTAGAGGTTTTGTTGCCTTACTTCCAAATCAGGAGGTCAGGAGGAAGATTTTACCCTTTACCCCCCTTTACGTTTATTCCTGCTCTTTACATTTATTTAAATCAGTGTGTTTGGTATTTGCCTGCACAAACATGCCCCGGAGAATCTAGAGTGTCGTGGGTGGTTGCTAGGGTGTTGCTATGTAGTCGTTACAGTTTTCAGAGTGTTTTTACTGCATTGCTATTTGGTAAGAGTGTTGTGGGTGGTTGCTAGGGTGTTGCTATGTGGATGTTAAAGGTTTCAGAGTGTTTTGCTGCATTGCTATTTGGTTAGAATGTTGGGTGGTTGCTAGGGTGTTGCTATGTGAAGGTTAAAGGTTTCAGAGTGTTTTTACTTTGGTGAAAACCTAGTAATTAGTTAGGATGTTGGGTGGTTTCTAGGGTGTTGCTATGTGGATGTTAAAGACTTCAGAGTGTTTTGCTGCATTGCTATTTGGTTAGAATGTTGGGTGGTTGCTAGGGTGTTGCTATGTGGTTGTTAGGGTTTCACAGTGTTTTTTATGGGATTGCTATTGCATTAAGGTGTTATAGGTGGCCTCTATGTGTTTCAGTATAAAGAGAGCTAGAATACTGCTCACTTCTTTATTATGGGGTTTTCCCAGCTGATAGCACTAATGGTTTTCAATGCAAACACACAGTCTCAGCTCCTGCTCACTTGGACTCAAGTTTGTCCTCTATTTTTAGACTGTTTGGTCTTTTCTCTGTTTGCAGCCTCTCGTCAGCGGCTCCTCTGGGTTCATTCTGTAATTTCAGATTCTTTTTTGGTTCTGGAGCGTTTCATGGTGAGCACCGTGAGTTAGCAGAGCCCAGTGGAGCCAGTGCAAGTCCACAGCAGTGTCTGGGGTCAGACCAGCAGAGAGAGTTTCGTCATATACCGTGGGTATAAATGTTATTTTCTCTCCAGGCATTAAGCAACAATCCAGTACACCCTAGCAACCACCCAAAAATACCCTAGCAACCCCACGAGCGGGCACTTTAGCACTGCTGTTCTGTGAACGCGAGACTGTGACGCTGGTCGTTAGTCGTGACCTCTGTGACCCCGTCTGACGGACAGCAGCTGCTGTAGAGGTCAGAGGTCACCAAACCTCAGGTTACCGCAGACCTGAATCTGGCATTAGAGTTACTGTACTGGGTGTACAGCGCCTGGAGAGTGATTTCATTATATTAATTAAAATAATCATTTGTAATAATACAAACAATACTAATAATTTATTTCAATTTATAAAGCACTATAATATTGCAATAAGCATTTATTATTAGTAGTATATTTTATACTTAATATTAACTATTTTCATTATTATTTTATTATTATTTAAGATTTGCAATGATAAGCACTTTGTGAGTTGTAATATTTACTATTATTTTATTAATATTAATAGTTGTTATGTGAATAAAATGAAAACAGAAGTTTTATTTTATTATTTTTCAATAATGATTTTTCCCCCAATTTATAAAGCGCTTTAAGATTTCCAATGCAAAGTGTTTTATAAATTGAAATATTAATAATAATTTATTATAATAACAACAACAATTATTATTTGTAAGTTTGTAAAGTTTTTATTATTTTTATTTTTCAATAATGATTTTCCCCCACATGTTTAAGTGTTTTAGATGCAGGCTTATAATCTGACCATCTGTAAATCTGCTAAATGTGAACCGGTATTGTTGAAGTAAAGACCTGGCACTCAGAGTGTGTAGAGAGTGTGTAGAGAGTGTGTAGAGAGTGTGTAGAGAGTGTGTAGAGTGTTTAGAGTGTGTGTAGAGTGTGTGTAGAGTGTGTGTAGAGTGTGTGTAGAGTGTGTTTAGAGTGTGTGTAGAGTGTGTGTAGAGTGTGTGTAGAGAGTGTGTAGAGAGTGTGTGTAGTGTGTGTGTGTGTGTGTGTGTGTGTGTGTGTGTGTGTGTGTGTGTGTGTGTGTGTGTGTGTGTGTGTGTGTGTGTAGAGTGTGTGTAGAGAGTGTGTAGAGTGTGTGTAGAGAGTGTGTAGAGAGTGTGTGTGTGTAGTGTGTGTGTAGAGAGTGTGTAGAGTGTGTGTGTGTAGTGTGTGTAGTGTGTGTAGAGTGTGTAGAGAGAGTGTGTAGAGAGAGTGTGTGTGTAGAGTGTGTGTAGAGTGTGTGTAGAGTGTGTGTAGAGTGTGTGTAGAGAGTGTGTGTAGTGTGTGTGTAGTGTGTGTAATGTGTATAGTGTGTGTAGAGTGTTTATCTCTCTGTGGGTCAGGCCAGATTGCGCTGTGAGATTAATGACGGGTCAAGCGTAATCTGGTTCAGATCTGGCCAGAGAACGGCAAACCTGCAGGATTACACCAGTAGAGACACACACACACACACACACACACACACACACACACACACACACACACACGCACACACCGCGAGGACGGACAGCTTTTTATTATTTTTTATTATTCTCTGAGTATTTAGATACTTAATGCACACATAAAAATGCATTGTATATCAAAGCAAGCTGTATTTCTTGTAAGGAAAGATGCATAAGCACATTTACAAGCTGAACATCAGACAGACAGAAGTCTTGACAAGCTCAAATGCTAAAACAATGAAGCTTACTTCAACATCCATTAAAAAAAGAAAAACAAAGGAAGGGCGGTCAAACACACACACACACGCACACACACACCTCATCTGTCCATCACACATTTTTCCAGGTTACAAGCTAAAAAGTTAACTGGAAAAAATGCATAAAAATAATTACATATACACTGATAAAATATACACTCACCTAAAGGATTATTAGGAACACCTGTTCAATTTCTCATTAATGCAATTATCTAATCAACCAATCACATGGCAGTTGCTTCAATGCATTTAGGGGTGTGGTCCTGGTCAAGACAATCTCCTGAACTCCAAACTGAATGTCAGAATGGGAAAGAAAGGTGATTTAAGCAATTTTGAGCGTGGCATGGTTGTTGGTGCCAGACGGGCCGGTCTGAGTATTTCACAATCTGCTCAGTTACTGGGATTTTCACGCACAACCATTTCTAGGGTTTACAAAGAATGGTGTGAAAAGGGAAAAACATCCAGTATGCGGCAGTCCTGTGGGCGAAAATGCCTTGTTGATGCTAGAGGTCAGAGGAGAATGGGCCGACTGATTCAAGCTGATAGAAGAGCAACTTTGACTGAAATAACCACTCGTTACAACCGAGGTATGCAGCAAAGCATTTGTGAAGCCACAACACGCACAACCTTGAGGCGGATGGGCTACAACAGCAGAAGACCCCACCGGGTACCACTCATCTCCACTACAAATAGGAAAAAGAGGCTACAATTTGCACGAGCTCACCAAAATTGGACAGTTGAAGACTGGAAAAATGTTGCCTGGTCTGATGAGTCTCGATTTCTGTTGAGACATTCAGATGGTAGAGTCAGAATTTGGCGTATACAGAATGAGAACATGGATCCATCATGCCTTGTTACCACTGTGCAGGCTGGTGGTGGTGGTGTAATGGTGTGGGGGATGTTTTCTTGGCACACTTTAGGCCCCTTAGTGCCAATTGGGCATCGTTTAAATGCCACGGCCTACCTGAGCATTGTTTCTGACCATGTCCATTCCCTTTATGACCACCATGTACCCATCCTCTGATGGCTACTTCCAGCAGGATAATGCACCATGTCACAAAGCTCGAATCATTTCAAATTGGTTTCTTGAACATGACAATGAGTTCACTGTACTAAAATGGCCCCCACAGTCACCAGATCTCAACCCAATAGAGCATCTTTGGGATGTGGTGGAACGGGAGCTTCGTGCCCTGGATGTGCATCCCACAAATCTCCATCAACTGCAAGATGCTATCCTATCAATATGGGCCAACATTTCTAAAGAATGCTTTCAGCACCTTGTTGAATCAATGCCACGTAGAATTAAGGCAGTTCTGAAGGCGAAAGGGGGTCAAACACAGTATTAGTATGGTGTTCCTAATAATCCTTTAGGTGAGTGTAATAATGTATTATAATTAAAAAATAAAGAAATATAATATACAATAAAATATTATATAATAAAATGACAGCATTATTTTAGTATTTATTTACTGTTAAAATATAATTATACTAATACTATATTAATAAATATAAGTATTATTCAGTATTAAATATACTGATACTAATATAAAAATGTTCTAATACTATACTATCAAAATAATATACTTATATGATGTAAACTAATAATATAAAAATGTACTAATTTTATAATATAATACACTATTAATATATATTTTTTTATTTTAATTGAATTTTGTTTTTGTTTTAGTTTTAATTTTATAATGTGCTCCGGCCATTTTTATTATAGTTTTTAAAAAAAGAAGCTTTTTTTTCAGTTTTAGACTTTAAAATTATTTTATTTTAGCAACATTTCTAATTTTCGTTTCTAAGTGAAGTTTCCGTTTTTCATCTAATATTCATATTTTACTTTATTTAAAATGACAATTTTAGTTGTAGTTAACAAGAAGCCTGGGCCTCCTTTTCCATATCATGTGATTACAGTATAAAGAGACTGGGTCAGTGTGTGTGTGTGTGTGTGTGTTATTGATGTAAACAGCAGCGTGTCAATCATCAGGCGTATGAACTGATAATGAGAGATTGATCAGTGTATTGATCTGTGCCGGTGGGAAGGTGAGCGTGACACTGAACCCATTGTGAGTGTGTGTGTGTGTGTGTGTGTGTGTGTGTGTGTTCTCCATCACACTGAACCAGTGTTTCACACACACTCTTCTTGTTTTCTTCTGTTTTAAAGATCCACTAAAGAGATTCACGGTCTGAAAACGTTTAATTGTTCAGCGCGAGAGACTTTAGCGTGTGTGTGTGTGTGTGTGTGTGTGTGTGTGTTTAATGTCAGAGACGGTTAACTCTACAGAGAGACACGCTTTATT